>NW_015160877.1:521978-545970 GCF_001447785.1 Gekko japonicus
GCTTTGTGGAATGTTCTGTAAACAGAAGCACAAAACACTGAGCTTGAATACTGCTTTTACTGGGCTGGAGCCAACGTCCAAAAGTTGTTGCAGGGAGACCTGAAAAGGTCTCCAGGGCGGAAGAGATTTAATTTGCTATAATCCGATCAGTTCTAAAAGCTCTGCAGATTTACCTTCAGCAAGAAAAGTGGGGCAGTGCGGCATGTGGCTTCCCTCAACCTGCAGACTCCCAGCTCACGGGCTTTATGCAAGAGCCTTTGAAAGATTAACTTCCCTAGACGAGGACTGCACGGCCGAGCTTAAGAGACTTTCACTTCGATACACACCAAGGCTTGGGAAGAGTTTTATCTCAAGCCTGGAATTAACTCCTGGGTGTCAGTCAGCAAGTTTTACAGAGTGTCCACCAGGAAGAAAAAATGAGAATATGGGAAAGCATCACTTAAGCACCTGCCAACATTTACAATTCATTCAGCAAGACTGAATTTAATGCTTTAATATCACGCTGCTTTAGTTATTTCAAACACACTCAGAAGAAACACCTACCCATAGTGTCATTCTTAATTATCAGAAAGCAGGCTTTATATGGTTCTTCTGTTTTATATTTTTTTTAAAAACCAACAAAAGACATTTCCAGGTGCCCCTGTCGTCTGAAGTGGGCCACAATGATCTCTGCATGATTTCAGCCTTGGTGACCCACCTTGTCCTTGCAGGGCCTCTGGCAGTTCTGGGCAGCGCACACCGCGTTCTCGTCATCGGACTCTTCCGCTCCTGACCAGTCATACTTGGAAGGGATATCCAGGACTTTCTTCTCCCTCTTCTTCTCCGTGCACTCTTTCATCAGCTCCACCTTGGCCGCAGCTGCCTTCTCCCGCTTCTTCTTCCGCTCCTCCTCTTTTGCCAGCTTCTTTGCCAGTTTGTTCAGCTCTTTCGTCTTGTCCATAGTCAGCTTTAGTTTCTTCTTCTTGGGCTTCTCCAGCTTCTTCAGCTCTTTAGACTTCTGCTTCATTTCACCAAAGAACTGCTCCGCCTTCTCAAGCTTGCGCTTCCGCTTCCTCTCAGAAGAGTCTTTCCCCCTCATTTTTAATGGCTTCTCGTCCATGCTGTCGTCCTTCAAATGGTTTGACAAAAAGAAAAGGTTTTAGTACAACGGCACTCTAAATTTATCTCGTGGCATATCAGAAATAGGAAGTGGCTTCAGCTTGGGAGCACATTTCCAGGGAAAAGAGCAAGAGTCCAGTTGCACCTTTAAAGGCTAACTAAATTTGTGGCACGGTATGAGCTTCCGTGAGTCACTGCTCACTTCTTCAGACACAGACATATTTCCAGGGGGTGTATCTTATGCTTTAGAGTACCCACACACTGCTGCACCGCATTGTGCAAGAATGACCAGGGCTGAAGCAGACTGCCACTCTTTCCTCCTCTCCCTCCCCCCTGACTGCACAGCAAACTACTGCACAGCAAACTATGTCACACCTCTCCAAGCACGACGTTCATTATGCACTCTAGTGAACGCTACAGAGGACAGAATCCTGGAGAGATGGATGCTACTTCCCTGATCACTTTTCTTGTGGAAATGCCACACTAGCAGAGGGAGCCTGGATGCTGACTCAATGGGAAGAGCAGAGTTAGAACCATGGTCTGTGGCGGTTTCTGCTCAGAGACACCAACTTCAAACACAGGCGATTCATTAAGAGCAAGGCAAACCAGGGTTGCGGCTCACAATGCAGGCTTATTAACAAGCTGAAATTCAAGCCTGTGGTGCCAAGCTCTGTTTCAGAGCCAAATGGGTCAAAGGTAAACTGTTTCTATGGAGGCTGGTTTGCATTTGCAATGAAAGCAGTGCATAAAGCGAAAAATTACTAGCTTTCTTGGAGGGCAAGTCTGAAGGTGACGGGCCAGCACCTGTCTACTCCACCACCCCCAGCAAGCCCCACAGTCTCAATCAAGACTTCCTTCATACAATTCTCCTGTCTCAGGGTTAGCAACCGGGGGGGGGGGCGGTCAACACTATTCCGGGAGTTAGGTTTAGCCCTAAAGTTTTCTGTCACTAACCCTTTTATACACAACAAGAAAAAAAACTAAGTGCATTTCCTGGCTCAAGTCAGGGTCCCAAATGAAAACGAAATGATCAAGAAAGCTACCACCCTAAAGCTTAAGAAAACAAACAGGATACATACAGGAGAAAACTGAGTTTGTTTAATTATACTAAAAAGGGGGGGGGGTGTGTACCACCAACAGTCAAAGCAACTGGAGGAAAAATTCCTGCTACAGATTCCTATTTTAGGGGGAGGATAAATGATTTCATAAAAGAAGGCTTTAATAAATTGTTATTAAACATTATCTAGAAGAGAAGAAGAGAAGAGACTGGATTTATACCCCGCCCTTCACTACCCGTAGGAGTCTCAGAGCAGCTTACAATCTCCTTTCCCTTCCCCTCCCCACAACAGACACCCTGTGAGGTAGGTGGGGCTGAGAGAGCTCTGAGAGAACTGCTCTTTCAGGAACAGCTCTGACGGAACTGTGGCTTGCCCAAGGTCATCCAGTAGCTGCAAGTGGAGTGGGGAATCAAACCCGGTTCTCCCAGATTAGAGTCCGTGCACTTAACCACTACACCGAACTGGCTCCATTAGTGTGCCAAGAGCTATACAGAACACAGAAGGCAGACCTTACTAAAAAGGCTTACAATATTAAAACTGCAACTGAATCAGTGACCGACCTAAGATGACCACTCATGACACCAACAAACAGGAACAAGGTTTATACAGTACCAGCTGCAGGTGTTTAAAAGAACAAAACACTGGCATTACCAAGAAGTTTCGCTCTGCTTAGACAGTCGACATCCTGAAACTGGCAAGTCCTCCCCTTCCACCAGAGGGGTTGCACTTTTAGATTTTTTAAGTACTACAGCTGAACAAAAGTGCCAAGAATTTTAGCAGCAGTAGCAGACCTCAGACCAAAGCAGGAGTACACAGGATGACCTCTGCCGGCAGAAAGCTCTGCCTCCCAACAGTGGATGGGAAGAAGTGCCCATTTCAGGATGTCCTCATCCTTCTGAGCAGGAACAGTATATGGAGTGTCAAAGAGCCATGGAACGGTATGTCTCCTGTGGCTAGACTGATTCAGGAAAGACCGCGTTAAGGAAGTATCAGAGAGGGAGGCAGCCTGAAAGAGAGGTAGGAGAGGCTGGCAAGGGGCAGCAATGCAAAGCAGTCAGCTGAAATTCCACCTGTTAAGCGTCAATTTAAAACAGGGTAACATAATAAGCATTCTGTTGGGAATGGACATCATTACCTCCATGATGTGAAGAAATCGGTCCTCAGAGGGTGGGTGGGTGGCCTGCAGGATCCGCCAGATGTGCTGGGTCTCATCCAGCGATACCTCCAGGAGGTCTCCTATCATCATGAGATCTTCTAGTTGTGATTTGGCTCCAGGAGACAGTTCAAGCACTGGGGGCTCTAAACTGCGAGGTACTAGGGGGCTCTTACGAGGTTGCTTTCTCGGCGTGCTGGAACCTTTCAGGGAAGTGAAAAGGTATGCAGGGAAAATGAATTGTATGATTTGTCAATACCAGAGCTGGAATTCCAGCATACTTAAAAATAATTTCATATAAACAGAATGTTAATTACCCAAGCATCTCAAAGTTACATGATATTATAGGACCAGACAAGCCTGAGATGTACACAAACCAGCTTTACCTTGAGAGCAGCTTTTGGATGCTGATGAATATGCATGCTCAGCACAGAAGGAGGGGGCTGTCCACATGTGCGTTACAACTTCTTCAGATTTTATGGGAATTTCTTCATCACAAAAAAGGTTGGGCTCCAAGCTGCTGGAGGATTTTACACTGGCATTGTCCTAAAACAGAACACACAGGCTCATAAAGGACTGGAAAATTAAGTCTAAACATCCCTGTCTATGTTAACTTAATATATCCATATACAGAAACTAAGTGGGGGGGGGGGTCCCACCCCCAACATAGCAGCAGACAACCGAAAGGAAAGGTGACTACTTCTCAAAGAATAATGTGGGACAACAATGCATTTTGTGCTTATTTCCACATCAGTTAACTCATGTGCAAAAAACTCTGCAGTAAGACTTTTAAAAATCCTTACAAGATACAAAACAGACCTTGGATCATTTTGATACGTCACATAACTTTTTACTATTATGATTATAATCAGCCACACTAAAATTGGTTGAAATCTCACAAAAGGATTAAAACTGACCAGCATAACTCAAGAGTTCAGAGGTTTTCATTATGCCACTGACCTTTATGTCATAGCCATATGCTTCCCTGATGTCTTCATCCGAATCTGTCTCCTCGTCATCGTAGTCCATGGTTTGTCGTGGAGATGACGACACGCTGCTCATTGCCCGATTAAAGCCAGATTGCTGGAAACTAGTCAAGTGACCCTGGGGAGCAAAAAAACACAACATTTTGAAGGATATATACAAGGAGCCACAACTACCTCCAGTGGGGACCCCAAGGCAATTTACATCTTTCTCTTCTCCCATTTTATCCTCACAACAACCCTGTGAGGTAGGTTAGGCTGAGAGTGTGTGTGACTGGCCCAAGGTCACCCAGCAAACTTCTAAGGCAAAGTGGGGATTCAAACATTAATCTCCTAGATCCTACTCCAATACTTTAACCACTACACCATACTGGCTCTCTGACTCAGAGCCTTAGGCTGGTGAACGTAACGTGGTTTCCCAACCAGTTCTGATCTTATATTAATAAAATAGTTGTCAGGACTACAACAGAGAAACTAAATTTCTAGTCTCTGCATGAAAAGTAGAGGCTGACATCTGAGTACTCCTTTAACCCAAAGCAGCTGCAAACATCAGCACAGCCAGGGTCTTTACTGTCCCAACCAGCACTGAACTTCTGATGATGACAGTGTTCATTGGTAGGCAATCTGAAAAGAGACTGCACCTGCTCACCATGAAAAATGACAGTATAATGCTAAACAAATTTTACAGGTTACTGACTTAATTCGAAACTCGATATAGGTCGTGGCTCACATCCTCTGAGTCCAAGAGAGATCAAAACAAGGCAACATGTATTATCTGAGCCTAATTTCAAGAAGTGGGCCTCTCTGAAACAGCAAGGATAGTACCTATGTAAGGTACACGGAGAGAGAAAATAAAGTCCACTCAATGGAAAGGACAAAACTGTAAAGAAAGAAATTCTGGAGACTTGAGAACACACAGCAACATACAGAGGAATCTCACTAGAAACTCTTCCAGGACGTTTTGGTTTTGGGCTCTTACAGTGTTTTGCCCCCTGCTGGTGAAAGCTGATTATGAGAGTTTGAAAAAAGTACTGTAGCTGCAGTTTGGCCAGTTAGAGGAGACAGAAAATAAGTTTACTCAACTAAGCATACCTAATTCTACTCAAACAGAATCCAAGTCCAACTAAAGATACTGTATTTTGTAAAACCTGTAGCAACTAAAGGAAAAGGCCATCCTACTGTCTTATGACTGCAGGGATTAAGGCGGCACTCAGGATCAAATACTGAACTGTCACCATCAGAGTTCGTTCTGAGTACCTAACTGTGTTTTTCTGCAGACGTATGCCCAGATAGCCATAGCATTAAATGCATACAGATTAACGCATCACTTGTCACACAGAACAGTCATCGTTATGAGCCCCCCACCTGTAGGTCAGGATTGGCTGCAGCCTTCTGCAGCTCTGCACTGATTATTTTCTCTGTTTTCTCGCGTGCTGCTTGTTCCACCATGCGCTGGCTAAGCACAGAAAGCTTGGCCAACGCAGAGGACAGTTCATCGGTAGCCAAAGCTTGCCGCGCTCGGTCCTGCCAACTCATAGCCCTTTCCGTCAGGCACTGCAACGCCTCTCCCTCGGGCAGCCGAACCGGCAGCTTTTGCAAGGAGACCAGCAAAGATAAGATGGTCTCCAGCCTGGGCCTTCGGGAACGCATGCAAAGCGGACACAGGAACTTCACTTCTTTGGCAGGCCAACTGGAGCCCTTCTTTTGGGAGCTGGTTTTGGGGAGTGGCACACAGGTGCTGTGAAACCAGTCTTTGCAGAGTTCGCACTGGAGCATGAACCCGCTTGCTGTTTTGCGGCAGATGCAGAACTTGATTTCCTCAATGCAATCCACCATGGTCATCTTTGCCAGGTTGGCTTCCCTGAGGGCATGCATGGCTTCAATCTCTTTCTGCTCACGATCCTTGAAGACAGCCACCTAGTCAACAGAAAGAAGAGTTGAAAACTCCTCACTAGTGCCCTCCCTCTTCTTTTAATCATGGGACAAGGCCTTCAATTTTAGAACAACATGGGGGTGGGCCATGTCTCTTGGTAGCTCAATCTTATATCTAGACAGAAATATTTCCACCTCTTAATCAGATTCCATTTAAAAACCCATGCATATTGTGAACAAAGTCAGAATTACATTGCGTAGCTGCTCCACCTGAACTAGCTAAAAAATTACCACCACAGTGAACAGGTTTAAAAAGTATTTACTTTTACTAGTAGTAAATACAACACACTCAAAGGCATTCCATATAAGCAAGCAAACCTACCGTACTGCTGTTACAGGTCCTTACCACAGTTGCAGTGTCTCTGGTCTCTTCCAGCCCATCTTCTAGCTCACTTAAGGACTCCAGGTCAAGATCCTTCTCTTTCTCCTTCTCCAGCAGCTCCTTCACTCTTTTCCGCCTGTTCTTACTGCTCCCATAAACGCCAATATCAGTTCTAGGGCTGAGAACCTGCAATCAAGAAGGTACAACTTGGCAATGGAGCAATCCAGAGAGAGGCTGCTTAATGAAAGATACCAACCACTAAAGACCAGAAGATAAAAATGCAGAAGCAGCTCTCAGAACTGCAGACCTAAACATCTACCCTGAGCTACATGTTAATTGTTTCACTCTTTAATGTTATTTTATTAATTATTGCTGGCTGTGTTTTACTGACCTTATAATCCATTTTAAGTTTCCTGTCCTTAGTTTTTCACAATAAAAATCAAGCAAAGGATGGATTCATAGCTGTAGACATTTTTCCTTCTTCCAGCAGAGAAAAGCATCTCTTTTCACTGTCCAAAGTGAGAGGCAAGAGACCAACATGCAGCACTGAAACCAGGTTTCAATATGCCTTATATAGGAGTTCAAGGGATTGGATTACCTAGCCCAATAATGCCCACTCTAACTAGCAGCGGCTCTCCAAAGTCTCAGGTAGGTGTCTTTCCCAACCCAGCTACCTAAAGGCATTTTTTTCTTCAAAGCCAGATATGTCAGAGACCAGAGTTTGAAGCCTGATGCACGTGGAACAGATACTCTACCACTGAGCTATGTCCTCTTTCTACACGCAGGACCAGGCTAGCAGCCTGGAGAGCCATCCAAGATGCAAAGAACAAAGCAGATACTTATGTGGAGAAGTAGGGTACAAATATTTTAAATAAGTGGTGCTGCTAGGTATGAATTGCTCTCCTGCCCTTGATTTAAGCAACTGCAGCAGGGAGATAAGGAGGGATCTAGGGAACTACACCTCCTCGCCAGTGTCAAGACTGAAAATCAATGTCCCAAAAGACAGACATGTTTTTATCTAAGCTCGCTATCTGAACTGGCAACAGTCATGTTTAATAATGGGGAAAGCCCATTAACCCATAGGCTTGTGCAAAGTAGATTCATCAGCCACCACGGGCAAACACAGATGTTACCAGGACTACTTGGATCCTAGGCCTGACCACAGATCTTCACCTTGTCCTACCACCCAAAGCAAGGCAAGACTGTTCAGCTAACCCTTTTCACACAGCTCTGACATTTTGAGAGACAAGCTGTTGTAAAAAGCAGACCTAACCAGGATTTACCACTGGGTCCAGGCAGGCTTTGGTATAAATTAACTCAACATCTGAGTTTCTTTCAGCCAAGGCTGTCCAAGTTTTCCCACAGTATTTATACAGCTTTCCACAGTATTGCAACATGTATTTCCCAAAGAATAGCTAATGCTTCCCTGTCTATCAATCATGGTTAAGATTCAGTGCTATAACTGTATAAGTCTCAAGCATAAGAGAAAGACAGACACATGACCAATTTCCCAAGTTAGGAGTCAATGTCAAGGTTGCTGTTTCTACCAATAGTGGCCCCCCCCTCTTTTATCCTGTAACCTGTGTCATTTGCATTTTCTACTAATTCCTAAAAAAACCATGGTCCTATCGCATTATTCACCAGATGATGACGTTTTTAAAAACAATTCTGTAATCCATCTTGAGTCTCAGCAAGAAATGCAGGTCATAAAGTAAAAAAAGAAATAACCTGTAAGAGAGTATAGCTAGAGTTCTTCTTAAGGAATGTTCTTCCTGTGCGCTCCCTCCAGGCACGTGCTGCTGCTACCTGCGAATCAACCTGCGGCAGTGCATCAAGGCGGACAGGTATCAGGCGGCCTTTAGCAGACAGGTTCTCAAGCTGCTCCAGATATGCATAGTTGCTACCATTCTAGGGAGGTAAAGAACAATTCTTAGCTAAATGATTTCATCCTTAGTCTGAACACTGAGCAATATTTTAATATTCACAAACACAGATCTATGCACATTTCAGTAAATCTCACAATTTACTGTCAAATATACATTTTTCTTTTTTAAAAATGAAGTTCCATAACTCTAAATTCCAGTGAGGCATACCCGATGCGCAAAGAACAAGTGAGCTCTTGACAGAGAATACACAAAACTGATACTCTTTTCTGTTCTGTTACATTTGGCTGACGAAGTGAGACAGAGATGGGGTTGTGCCACGCTAACACAGAAGGACAGCTTGTGTTGGTAAAGATACATTATCATTAAGCTTTTAGTTTATTATTGCGGTCTTGAGACCAATGTACAGAGTAAGCATAAAACAGTCATAATTTACAAAATACAAAAAAATAGAAATATGAATATCATTAAGCAAAGAATCCTGAGTGTTTAAAGACTTCCATATTCATCTATTACCATCCTGCACGAGTATCCACCGTTGTTAGAATCCAAGTCAGTTCAGAAAACTGACCGCCAAGTCCTACAGCTGAACGCACAGGGACACTCATCCGTAACAGAATGCAAGCTTTCCATGCAGAAAATCACCCAGTTAAAAGATTTCATGTAGCAGGCATTAGGGAAGACTTTTTTCTGCCTGTGGCCTTGAAAAGCTGCTGTCACTCTAACTAGACAATACTGAGTTACACAGGCTAATGGTCAGCCTCACTATAAGGCAGCTTCACATGACATATATACACAATGTGCTCAGGCACAGCATTAACTCCAGCCTCACATTATGAAAATAATGAGGTCCAGAGGTCCATCAGTAGAGCAGAGGTCCATCAGTGGCTATTAGCCACAAGGTATAGATAGGAACTCTCTTTCTGGGGCAGGTGATGCTCTGTCTTCTTGGTGCTTGGGGGGGGGGGGTCAACAGTGGGAGGGCTTCTAATGTCCTGGCCCCACTGATGGACCTCCTGATGGCACCTGGTATTTCTGGCCACTGTGTGACACAGAGTGTTGGACTGGATGGGCCTTTGGCCTGATCCAACATTGGCATCTCTTATGTTCTTAAATTCAACTGCCATACCTGGAAGTATGCAAAAAGGCCATTGTGATACATTGCAGGCTGGACCACGATTAATTAGGAAGCCGAATAAAATGTTATGTGGCCGCAAATGGTAAAGCTAGGTTATCCAATCTTATGGCCCTTTCTGGTTGAAAGGACCAACGCTAAAAGGATGCCGTGCCAGCAGCTGACCCTACCTGAATGGCTTCCACCTTGGACGTCCAGTCTCGAGCCCGCTGCAGCGCTTCTCTCAATGCTAACACATTGGGCAAATAAGCTGGGATGTTCTTGGCCTCATTCACAATGTTCTCCAGAGCAGCTATGCTTTGTCGAGGCCTACCAAAGCAGGAGGGGAGGGGAGACAACAAATCTGATGAGCAAACATTTTTGCTTCTTGGTGGCTGTAGCAAAATAAAACCACTTGTCATCCCACCCTTCCCCTCACAGCTGCACCATAAGAAATAGGCAAAGTGAAGAACAACATGCTGAAGGCCATGCAATACATTTCAAGGCCAAGTAGAAATCTGAACATCCCACCCTGCCCTCTCCAAGCTGAGCACTCTAGCCGATACACGACACCAGCACCAGCAACTGAAGTCAAAGCCTCTTAAAGCATGGAACACCCTTTTAGGTTGCTGATTAAATACTTAGTATCACCTTAAGTTTTAGCAGGAAACTAGACCACAACAGCTCGGCTCTCAAGTATAAATGTGTCAGAAAGTGAATGCGTTGATTCCTTTTTAAGGTTGCCATTGCCTAACAGAAGCACCATTTCCTATGCAACAGGTGATTACAGATCCAGTTGGTCAGCCATGTTGGTCTGAAGCAGTAGAACAAATTTAGAGTCCAGTGGCACCTCTAAGACCAACAAAGGTTTATTCAAGGTATGAGCTTTCGCGTGCATGCACACTTTACTGGGAGCGTGTTGTTTAAAGGCCAAGTAACTGACTAAGATGCTGTGATTCACAGGACCTATAACCAGGGCTAAAACCACTAATGGGAATACGCACCTTGCCTGTAGGCAGACCTTGGCTTTCTCTTCCCACCTCTCAGAAACTGTAAGCAGCTCCTGCAGTTCAGCCATGGCCTTCTCCACGGCGTGGTGTGGTGCCAGCCCCACCCCTGAGTCAATCAGTTTCTTCATCACATCTAAGGTGACTCTCTGTGGATCGGAAAGGGTCACCCGCACTTCATCCAGCCAACGAGCCTGCTGCAGCTCTTGCTTGAGCCGAGGCAGTTCAGGAAGTTCCACGTACAGGCCAGAGCCCATGTCAATCAACATCTGCAGCTTCGATGAGTCCGGGATCTCGTCCATCATGGCCTCCTGAGCACGTTCATGGAACTCTTCAACATCATCCAGCAAGTTCTACAGGAAGATTTAGAACAAGATGATCACTCAGTGATAAGAGCTGCCAGAAACTCGAATGGGATTCTTGACTGTTTTTAGCTCAGAGGTGACCACGTTCAAAGCTACTCAGACACCAAGCAATGTGCTGAGCACCACCTGCAGTCAAACAAAAAGCCCCACAGACAAACAGGTTAGCATCAGGCAGGCCAGTTGGCCAAGGGAGGCATGTGCTCGACTTTCACTCATCAACACTGACTGGATGAGCAAACAGAGTGCTACCCACTCCAGCCTGCAGGGTAAAGAATGCAAACTCACTGTTTGCGATGACAGCAATGAAGTGTGCGGTGATGGTGAAAGGTGTTCTGTGTTATGGATTACTAGGAAAAGAATTGAAAACGGAGGAATTGAGAGCCAGCGTAGTTAGAATACTGGATTAAGATCTGGGAGACCTGGATTCAAACCCCCTCTCTCTGGTATGAAGCTTACTGGGTGACCTTGGGCCATGTGTGGAGATCTGTTCTCAGGAGTGTCCATGAAAACTTCACTCCCTCCCTATGTCTTCTTCCCTGTTTGTTTCTTCCCCACAACTTTCCTTCTCCCTCCCCACTTCTCCTTTCCTGTTTGTTTCTTCCTCAAAACTTTCCTTCTAACATTTAAAATCACAGAATTGTACAAACACTATGAAAAAGAATGAAAACAACAGGCATTATACAGGTTTATAACATTACGCTGGGTAAGTAGAGCAGATAAAGATCCCCCCCCTTCATAAGAACATAAGAGAAGCCATGTTAGATCAGGCCAGTGGCCCATCCAGTCCAACACTCTGTGTCACACAGTGGCCAAAACCCAGGTGCCATCAAGAGGTCCAGCAGTGGAGGGTCCTATGAACCTAGCCCCCAGGGCTCAGCCAATGAAACTGGCTGGCTGCAAGCTTAAGACATACAAAATGGACTTCACACAAGATGCAGCTTATGGAATTCAGTGCTAC
Organism: Gekko japonicus; assembly: GCF_001447785.1. NCBI lineage: Eukaryota > Metazoa > Chordata > Lepidosauria > Squamata > Gekkonidae > Gekko > Gekko japonicus. The sequence goes on from NW_015160877.1 coordinate 533,852, forward strand.
AGGATAGGATAGTGGGCACCAACTTATACGGTTTCAAGGAGGAATTAACAGCAACAGTGATATGGCTCATTGTGGTTGCAAGACCCAAGCGCTAAATGGAACATCCCATTTAGAGACTGTAGGCCTGCTGACTATCTGTTGATGGGGGGAAAGAAGAGAAAGAGAAGAGTAGTTGTAAACAGATGTGGGCTTCCCAGAAATATCTGGCTTGCCACTGCAAGGAAGAGGATGCTGGACTAGCTGCACTGTCTGGTCTTGTTCACCAGGGTTGCTGTTATGTCAACGGTAGTGCTTCCACAGTCATCAATTCCACTTGGCTATATCAGAGGCAGCAGTGAGACAGCAAAGACCTCTCTGTGGGCCTAAACCGAACCAAGTGCCTTTTCCTTTTCCCAGAAATGTCTCCTGCAATGGCCATTATTGTTGTAACTATTAGGTGTTATTTAAGAGAAGATACGGGAGTGCACGCTTCTCTCTTTTGTTCCTGCCATTTTTTTTTCTTCTGTGGCACATTTGTGTTGCAAGCAATCCACAGGCCACCTTTAATGCAACAGCAGAAAATCAATGCAACATTATATAAGTAAAATAAATATTAGTGCTAGAAAGAACCAGAGCAGCTCTGCCTTTCACTAGCTTTTTGCTAGCCAGGGATACTACGGTACCCAATTTACCCTTGTTTCCCTTTGATCATTTTGTTCTTCAGTCCAGGAGAACAGCAAGCAATGCCAGATGAACAATTTGCCCTCATTTCATTCTGGCTACAATTCAAGGTATCCCAAAAGATACTTTTAAAATATTCAGGGTACGCTCATCAAGAATTCCTGAACTAAACAGAATTGTGTGTATTAAGCACATTCACCAGGGTGCACCAGATTCTATACTTATGGCCTCTCCCTGAAATCATTACTGAGCCTCAAGTATATTTATTGAGAAACTAATAGTTCTTAAATTAAAAGAAGTCATGCAGGTCCTTTTCCAAGTACACACCTTTACTTGTCGAGCCTGAGTGATGACACAGGGAAGGCTAAACAGCTGTTGGACAAATGCTTTCAGTTCCTCCACAGTCAGTTTGGTCCGTGTCCTCCCGCTATCCGGGCTCAGCTTACTACATGGAGAAAAGGGACATTTTGTGCACAGTGCTGGAAGCCACAGACAGCCCCTCCCCCCCCCCCACATCAATGACCAACTTTTGGCAAACTATTCCACAGAAGATATTACAATGCCTCTGCACAACAGTGGCTGCAATTTTCTCTGAACCCTGTTTCCAACACGTATATTATGCTATAATTCACATACACACATTTATTGTATCCTATCTCCATTCTACTTCACTGCTGTGCATTTTCTTCTAACACTCACTGTAAACCAGACTTACATACCCCGGTAAGACTTCTCTCAACATTCATCCCCCCACCCCCCCTTCAGATGTACAGTGGCTCACAGACACGAAAAAAGGAAAACACACACAGAATGTAACTTGCACTCCAACTGCAAAAAGCAAGTCTTAGTATATTGTATGCATTCAGCTTTGTGTTTTAAAGTTATTTTTCATGCACAAGATCTATTTCCATCCTTCCTGCCCATACCTATGCTTTTGTTTTTTGCTCAGGAGCAGCTGGGCCACCGAAGCACAAGTCTCTGCCTCTTTCACAGCATCTCTTAGCTTACGGAAGAGATCGTTCTCTGGATACTTCCTGTCTTCAGCATCCTCCAACATCACTCTCAGCTCAATCACGTCTGCAACAAATTGGCTAAGAGGTCATTTGCATGAACACACAAGCATTACAAACAACTTCCCCTGTGATCCCAAGAATCTTGGCTTCGAAACACTCAAGTTGTCGCAGATACAGCTTAAAAATGTCATTTCATTGATGGCCCACTTCATCTTCTCACTCTAGTCAGGATAACTTAACAGGTGTCAAAAGGAGGGGGGTGAGGAGAAGACATGCTGGCATCAGATGCTTCTAGTGACAAAGTAGTTAATTTAACATAACCCCAGCCAGAAGGTTCCTCAAACACAGATGATGATGACCTGCCTTCAAAGCAGAACATCGCACCGGAGTGATCACTAGTATAATCCCAGGTACTGTGCAGCCACTGAATGAACCTACCACCATCACACTATATGGAATAAACCTTGCACTGAGAATCAAATCTCTTTAAGAAATACCTATGAACTAAATTTAGAAGAGTTTAAACAGCACCAATGGAGCATGAAGTAACCAACTCTGCTGCAAATGTACAGCAGACAGGAGCTACTGACCTTTGACAATTTCCACCTACTTAGAGCTCTTCCCTGTGCCCTCTCCCCCACCAGTCTTCTGTGTCACATCTCAAGCCCCTGCTGTAAATATCAGCTTCAGAGAACCACAGGAAACCTGTTTCTAGATGAACAGAAGAACCTGGCTGGGCAACTAGCTTTCCTGCATACCTTAAGGGTACGTTTGCTTACAGGCAATCCAAATTCTACACCAAGAAAAACTCCTTATAAGTTGTGCAAACAAGCGTCTGTGAGATCTCTTTAAGCACTGCAGCTATGTCCCAAATTTAGTTTGTCTCAAGCACACCAGTCTCATATAAGGGTTTCCTGCCAGTTGTGAAGGATGCCTCTTAACACATTCCCACAGGAGACAAAATTCAGCCTAACCTTTCTTGTGGTTGAGGCTGGCAGCCAGTGCCTCAGTGACCCTGCTGACCCAAGTATCATAGGACTGTGCTCTGACTTTCACTCCATACAGCAGGGAAGGGAAGTCCTCTAATGGATACCGGTATCTGGAGAGAAATGGAGAAGACATTTCGAATATACTCACAGGCTAGATAACAGTAGAGAAGACATCTCTGTCAGACTTCCATAGCATGCCTTCATTACAGACAGGGAACCTGGCCACAGACATTTGTCCTCACTCAAAAGGTCTACCAAAGGCAATCAGATGGAAAATTCCTACCTTAGACACTTCTTCTGCATAGGACACGAACACAGATCATTCGGATGGTACAAGCAGACAAGCCGCTCAGGGTTACAAGAACAGGTAAGAGCAGACAGGAAGCACGTGGTCCGACAGGCTGCACATTGGCGCTCGTCATCGGGAACCAGCTCAAACACTTCCTCTTCAGACATCAGCACCCCCTAATACAAAAAAGCATGATATAAGGATACTGCCAGGAGAACATTTTTCTATTTTTTGTTCACCTCAAGTGAGTGAAGCACATCGAATTCTCCCAAGCTCACCATCTGTATAACAGATTCCCTCAAGCGTGCCTCTTCTTCAGTCATGAGCGTCATTTCTTTACAGACCATGGCAGCAAGCCCCACATCCAAGCACTCAGGGTCGGCGGCCATCTTGAAGATGAGCTCCTCATGAGAGAAGACGCAGTGGCGCCTCAGCCGGCGGTAATGGCTTACACACTGTCGCCCTATGGGAAGCTAGAAATGTAAAGAAACACCCCCAATTACTATTTTTTCCAGTATTTTGCCATGGCAGGCTGCCCTAAAACCTCTTCCTCTTGGTCCTCCGGTAGTGGAGCACAGAAGAGGATGAAAAAACACAGGTAAAAATAGTCTCATTAAGGAGGCAAGCAATTATTATAGGCATAAAGTGGGTCACAGTATCCAGCAGCGGTGTCTCCAGGGACCATCAGTCAAGCACTTTGGAGCTTACTAGAGTAAAAGGATGAGGAAATTGGTTGTGCAAGTACTAGATCTCAGGGGCTTCATTTCACTAAGGGGAAAAAAAATCTCATGGTCCGAAATCAGCTTCTCCCACAGAAACACCAAGAAAGCCACATAATTACCAGAGAACAAAAGAACGATAATGCAGCAACAGGGGATAAAGAAGGTCAGAAAATAAGCCTCTCTAGAGATGCTATCTCCTCTTGGCATCACGAAAGCCCAATCCCAAGAACGTGTGCCAGAGAACACAAACTACTTGAATAAAAGGGAGTCTGCTTAAGATTGATCTAACCTGTATCAGTTCTTTGGATGTGTTTTAATAGAGGAGAATGGTGTCACGTTGGTGCCAGAGTGAGAGATTTATTGTTAAACTCTACCCTGGGAGGATTTTTTGCTCCTCGTCCAAAGGACAAAAGAAAACTGGACATTAAGGAAAATTGTGAAGACTTAGAAATGTTAAGTCACACTTATTAATTGCATTATTAACAACCTTTAAGCTTTCCTATTAGAAAATAAAAGTAACACCTGACATGCACAAATCCTATTTGTTGCTTGGCTCATACACCTCACTCCTCCCACTCTTGCAGGGAAAATCCACATTGGAAACTAAATCTGGTTACCTGTAACACACAACTGCAGGGGAGAGGTGCACAGTAAAGCCCAGCAACGAGCTTGGTGCCTGAACTTCCAGACTTAAGGTCTGTTTAAAATGTTTAATGAAAAAAGCCTAAGTTCTTTCTGTCACTGTGTAATAACCTTGAGAACTACATGCTATTTGTAAGCTCAAATCATAACCTTATTTGTAAATGCCATTACATTGATGGCTTCTATCTTACTTCCTTTCTACCACTGGCAAAAATATATGCTTTGTGCATATTAGGGTGTACGGCTACATCTCCCCCTACATACTATTGTAGTTGTTTGAGTATTTTACATCATACTATATCATAAAAGAAGCTGCAGTGGCTCAAGTGGTTAAGACGCTGAACTGCAGGCTGTGGAAGGTCGGTAGTTCAGCAGTTCGAGATCCGAGTGTGCCGCATGACGGAGTGAGCTCCCGTCTCTAGTTCCAGCTCCTGCCAACCTAGCAGTTCGAAAGCAAGAAATTGCAAGTAGATAAATAGGTACCACTTCGCGGTGGAAAGGTAACAGCGTTCCGTGCGCCTTGGTGTTTAGTCATGCCGGCCACATGACCACGGAAATTTCTTCGGACAGTGCTGGCTCTTCGGCTTTGAAACGGAGATGAGCACCACAACCCTAGAGTCGGATTCGACTGGCTTTCGAGCAAGGGTACCTTTACTTTACTTTATATCACAAAAAGGACATACCATAACATTGTCTCACAGCTTAGTTACACATAATGCATCTCGTATTCTTAGAAGCAATGATTAATGTTTAGATTTGAAAAGTAAGAATTAATGAGGCTTCCATCTTTCCAAAAATGTGCCAGGTTTGCTTTCCTAAAAGCCTCACAACTTCTGGACATTTTACAAGGTCTCAAGTCACACCCAATTTTGATTTTACAAACCCTAGGTTTTAGTTTGTAAGAAATATTAAAGTTTAAAATTGGTCCCCTATAAAGTATTGTAATAGCAATCCTGTAATATTTTAGTTTCACAATTCTGGGCAGCACAGAGTACAGAACTGCACTTTTAGTTTGAAAACTGAGCTTGAAGAGGGTGGGCGCGAGGGAAGTGAGAGCAGGGCAACAGTAATCCTTGTACCCCCCCACCCCCGCAAAGGATTATTCACTGCTTTTATATTCTGCCTTTCTCCCCATCCTGGAACTCAGAGTAGGCTGCCTTTCCCATGTTAATGATAAGAGAAGAAGTGGAAGAAAACAGCAAACAGATCAGAAAACAGCTAAACTAACAAGATTCTTATGGGCTACATGTACACAGAGTTGTTCCTTGAGTTTCAAGTACACAACAAATACATCTCAGATAGGCTCTGCCTAGCTCCCCTTTACCATAACAGAAGCAAGCAACACAACCTACAGTCCTGTTTCCCTGGTAAGTTATCACCTACGCTCTGCATTATGATAGAAAGGTACAGACCCAGTCTGCAGTGCAGAAGTTCACAGCCTCAGCAAAGTTGTAGCCTTGGTTAAATCCCGAGTGATAGGCACGAGGAAAAGTTACAACAAACTCGCCAGCACACTGATTGGTCCGATATACCTAGAAGCAAGCCGGTGAGAAAGTGTGAGATTCAGAGAAGAAATCATCGCTGTCACACTGGTCTCCCCAACAGTGTACGTTAAGCAACTAATGGTTGCTAACACAAGTCTCACCCATTCATACCCTTTCCCTCAACAATTGCTTCACCCAGTGTGCTCAGCCAAGCCCTGGGCATGGGCTTCAAGGAGGTTGGTTTTAAAGTATGTAAACTATTTGTGTACAAGGCATTTAAGGCACACACTGAATTCCAGAAGGAGCATCTTTCCACTCTCTTACTGAATCATTAGTAAAATATTTGGGTACAAGACATTTAAATCGTACACTGAATTCCAGAAGGAGTAGCTCTCTTGCTGAATAATTTCACAAGACTTAAAGGCTTTCGGGACACAGTATACACTGTTTCGTCTGGACCTGAATTGGGGAAATCATGTAACTAGTACAACAAATAGAAGTGACTACTACATAGTGGATCTGCGCTATGCAACAAAATCTATGCTTGCAACAGGTCCCCCCATGCTCATTTATTCTAAAGTTTTTGCATACTGTGGCTAAACATGTTCATAAAATGGATCAAAGTGACATGCAACAAAATCTATGCTTGCAGTAGGTTCCCTAATGGCTTAAAAACATTTTTGTGGCTTCAACTAAAGCACTCTACTGCTGAAACGAGGCAATTTTTTATCATTATAGCTGAAGGAGACTCTATGTAGACATGCTAGAAAAATCAAGACAAATAAAACCATGCAGCTAGGCAGAGGAAATCTAAGGCAACACCAGTACCATTTCAAGTCACAGAATATGCCATGAGATACAAAGCTATGTACACAGAGAAAGGTTCTGCTCTACTTACAGGTACACCATGCTCCATAAGCACATTTGGGTTCATGATGGTGACTAACTGGTGCAGAAGATCAGGCTGAGTCTCAAACAGCTCAGGGGCCAACTCTCTCATCACTTCCTCCAGTTGTTCTGCTGCTTGAGAAGGTACTCCGTACCACGTCTTAGGCTCTCCCCTAGCACACCACCACATCCACAGTTAGGAGTCACCCAGCAGAAAAGACGGATCATTCTAACCTCAGAGAGGGTCCACTGAACCTTCCCAAACCCTCACCCATCTGAGGTGGCAGAATTTGTATTTATAGGTTTGATTTTGTTGTATGTATAAAGCTTCTTTTGAACAGACAAACAAAAAAGCAGGTGTTCTTAAGCGTCCAGCTCAGCCTTCAGGAATGAAAAGCTGCAGTAGCAGGAGACATTAACTACCCACTAATAATGTAATGTTATTTATTAAAACATTTACTATATCCCACCTTTCCTCATTGTTCAAGGCAGCTTACAATAATAAGAAAAATATCCCAAAGGTAACAACAAACCCCAAATCCCTCCCCACAAAGATGTCCACCATTCAAACCCCCTCAAAAGCCCTGGCAAACAGGCAGGCCTTGCAGAACCTCCTGACGTCTCCCAAGAGGAGGCCCCCCTCTCCTCTTCAAGGAGCCCCTTCTACGGAGCCAGAGCTCCAGTTTAAAAGGCCTGCACTCTGACTGATGCCAGACGGGCCACCCTCACCGGTAGGACAGCCAACAGATGGCTGCCTGATAAACACAGCTGGTCCACAGGGACACAGACAGTCCTTCAAATATATGGGTCCTAGGTCATGAAGGGATTTAAAGGTCATAACCAGCACCTGAATTGAACTCACACACAGACAGGCAGCTGATGAAGCTATTTCAAAATGGACAAGATAAATTCTATCCAGTTGCTTCTGCACCTCTTGTGAAGACTGTGTGTGTCCGGTCACACAGAAAAGAGGGAAACTACTGAAGGGCTAGGCCCTTAATACCAACTCCATGTTCAAGCCGGGGTATAAGAATGGAGTGGTCAGCTATATCAGAGCCTATTGAGGGGTCTAGCAGTATCAACAGGGAAGGTTGTCCCATCCAACTTTAAACAAAGATCATCCACCAGTGCAACTAAAGTTCTCTTGGTACCAAACCCAGGTGTGAAATCAGATTGCAATGGGTCAAGGGCAGATGTGTCATTCATGAAATGTAAATGGTAGGTTCCAACCAATAGGTGGCAGACACAGGGCCCCTATTCTGCAATAGTCTGTGTGTGTGTTCAGAAATTACTTTATACCCCTTCTCCCTGGGATCTGAAGCGTTTTCTAGACTAGGTATACTCCTGCTTTGCTCCTTACAAGAACCCTGCCATTAATAAGACACAAATTCTCTTGCCCCGAGTAAAGAACTTGCATAACTTATGTTAAAAAGATCAAAACTAGGTAGATACAAAAGAACAGCCCTATTACATCCATCCTGGGTATGGTGTACCCACATTCACAATGCACTGAAAGTACATACCAATGAAGGTAGTTGATGGAATAGCTCCAGTGATCTTCAATGTGCCAGCAGAAAGATGAGAAGCACATCCCCACATAAAGCCAGGGCACCTTCATGCCAGAAATATCCGCATTGATATGAGCAAGGACAGACTGCTCCAGTACGGGCATATTGTTGAGGTTCCAGCCAGAAAGGGCATACTCCTGCCAACAGAAGGCGGAAAGTTTGTAAAGGAAGAGGCTAGAATGAAAATAACATTTTCTAGTTGGGGGCAAGCACTGCTCCATTACACCTTCTTTTTAGCCAGGTCATAATCTGCTGCCACATCAGGACTGCAAGCCTATGTACAGGACCTTGGAACTCAGCTCCAAGGAACGGGACTTGTTTTGGGCCAAAAGCATATAGGATTACACTACGCAGCACCGGAAGTGAAAATTCAGTGCCTTAGACATTTCACCCATCAGTCAAACTCTGACCCACTGGTTGAAGCCTACCCCTTATCTAGTTATAAAGTCAGTTCCCAATACTCCATCACACAGTATGACCAAGAACAAAATACATGGAAAGGCTACACAGCTAACAGTGAAATCACAAAGTGATACCCTCAAGTGTACCACTTTTTCTCTAGACCTGAATGATAATCACTCACTCCTGTAGAGAGGGGGAGGGGAGACAGTCAAGGCAAGACCTTGCCTTCACCTCAGGCCTTGCTGACCTGATGCTTACTTATAGGGATTGGGGGGGGGGGGGGGGTGTGTCTCATACAAGTCATCCATCCCCACACTCCATCCATCGTAACAGGCATTTTCCAAGTTTTGTTATGAATGCTTACTTCTCCTAGGTTGGCTTGTTTTTACACTAGAACCTAGACACATCCCTTCCATGTCTCCCATCTTGTCTTTCATATTTAGAGAACACATTTTATAGAAGCAACTGGAGGTCAACTGTCCAGACAGATTAACAGCCCTGCGAGGATCAGCACCACACTATACAATAGGTGCTTATAGCCAAATCTCAGCTCCCCGTCTGGAAATCCTTCCCCAGCTCCCTTCTCCCAGATCCACGTTACCTCAAAACCACAGATCTGAAACATGGGAAGGGGTAAACAGTAGGTGGGGGGAGCTTGACGTAATACTGCCAGGGGAAAGATTAAGCACTCCCCCCGCATCTCCCCATTTTACAACACAAAATGTTCTCTCTCAAAATGCACTTAGCAGTGGAGACCATCAGGGCTTTGTTACAAGCACCTATAGCTGGAAATTTAGACTGCCCCCAAAGCCTTCAGTTTCCCAAGTGTTAAAGTGTATGTATGTATTTGTATGTTAAAGCTTTTGCCTTTAAAATAATCAAAACACATTCCAGCATGTTTAATATATTAGTTCTAGCTTTCTGGTATGCAAAACTACATGCAAGTCGCATATCTTTCCCACACCTCCTCTTCTGGCATTAGCTTTCTTCTGCCATCCTTTATAGGGAAGCCGCTTCCAAAGTCCTTGGATGAGATGTCCGCTCCATATTCCACAATTACATCCTCCTCGATGCTGCTCACAAGTCGCCAGAACTCCTTTTCCACCAGCTCAGTGGGAACCATCTAAAAAGGACAGAAGGAGCAACGTAAAAACAAATTCAGGCTGGAAAGTTTATGAGCTCCAAGTAAAACAATGCAAGTAATAATGACAGCCTCACAGGTGTTACTTTCCCCCACACGTGTTAAAAATCATTTGTTTTGAAATGTAGCAATTTCGTAAGAACAAATGCCATAAAAAGTGAAAATACAGTAATGCACTGGTGAATTTTCTTTCAAAATGCCAAGGAAACGCACAGCCCATGTCTCTGATGCAAAGAGAGAGAAAAAATACCAAATATCTGGAGGAAGTATACAAGCCGCAGCCAATCTATTCTTGCAGCAGAATCATATGGTGCTATTATTTCCCAGCAGTATTCCTAAGACCATTTAAACTTCAGGGGGGAGAATATTGTTTGAATGGATTTACTGTTCTTGATGGTGAAGAGCAGGCAACTAAGATAATACCATTTTAACTGATGCCTTTTCACGCCAGACATATGAATTTTCATAATAGGTGAGAAGAAATCAGTTCCTAGATAGCCTTCATGTTGCAAGTGGGAGAATCTCACCACTACCACTGCCTTCACTTTAACTCCTGAGGGCCAGGAGGAAGCAGGGTAGACAGGCAGGAGCTGGGAGACCAACACGCCGTTTAGGAACTGCTTGCTATGCTAGCCAAACTCAAAATTACAGTATTAAGTTCTGACTGCATGGGCAAGGTTTAAGGAAAGCAAGCCTTCTGCATAAGATAAAATCTTAATCACTTAGCTACATTGTACCTAGCTACCCGAACTTCACCCAAAAAATAAGAGGGTTAAAGAAAAATGGGGGTGGAACAAAACATAGTTAAAGGACAGAACCAGTGATGTGGGTCTCTCAGGGGAACACATAATTTGAACATTTTCTGGAAATTTTTCTGAAACTTTAATAATGTTAGCAAATAAGGCTCTGGCGTTTGTCCATTCTTTATACCCCATATTCAGCCCATCTAACATGACTGATTTGTAGCACAACAGCCCTGACAACTACAGAGAAAGAGACTATATCTGTATATGTGGGGCAGAATGTTTTACATAGGAAAATGCAGCATTGGAAATTTTTCTGGTGAATTGTCGGCTCTACATCACTGGACAGAACACATGCTTTGCCCGTAGAAGGTCTGAAGCTCAATATGTGTAATTGATATTTAAATAATCTTGAGCAGTGGAGATAGGAAAGCCCTCTACAGAAGACCCTTGGAGAACCAGTCAGAGTAGACAATTCTGGACTAGACAAATGGTCAGACACTGTATGTTTAGAAAGTCTCACTGAGCACCTTGTAGAACTGTGACGGTTGTTAACCAACCAATTATCCAACAGCCTGGCTATAGAATTTGATGATAATGACACCTAGTTTACAAAATTAAAATTAAGAGCTAACTCCTAATGCTTGTCAGAAGTCCACTGACGACAAGAGTGTTTGGCACCTAGACTGCTTCTGCTGTTTAGGAATATGTTGACTTGATATACTAGTGAACGAAATAACAGGACTCCATTTACTATCATTACCCCAGCAAGTCCTCCTGGGTCATTCTTTTTTACTCTTAAAGTCTTCTTCCCCACACTGTTGCACAATTGCTAGCTTTTCACTCCCCGTCTTTACCAAACATCCAAATATAAAATTGTAAATTCTGCAGCTACACACCTAAAAGCAAGCCCATATAGCTATACGGATGATCGTTAGGCACACAAATCCGCACCACTTGCAGAATTTTAACCACTAGACACCTTGACTACCCCCCATCTTTAAGTAAAGGCAAAAAGCCCCAGAACAAAAAGCCCTTTTCATAATGAGAGCCAGCAAGGCAGATAAAGGAATGGATGATGTACTAGGATGAGTGATATTGTTGCAGAGATATGATTTTAGGTATTTAACATTGTTCTGCTCCTGCACGGCTTGTGGTCCATAATAAAGACTGACTGACAGACCAGTGTGTACTTACATGGACTGGCATGTTGAAGTAATCAGATTTGAAATTATCTGCCATCTCACCAAAGCTCTGGAGGGTATACTCTCGAACAGCCTGCTCAAATCCAAAGGCCTCACGTGGTTTGCTACATTCCTAGAGTGAGAAAATCACTATCATTCACCATGATGGATCAAGACAAGCACTTTGATCCCATTCTGCAGTATACTCTGATAAGAGCTGCTTTACCTGACCAATAACAAGACACACAGCATTACATTTTAAACATTTTCTCCAAAAGAAGCTACCGTAGCCATTCCAACTGAGGAATGTGGGAAAGGAGAAGGACAGCAAAGTGTTCTGTGAGCATCTGATGAGACAACATGGCATCAAGACTCACATCTTAAGCAGGGCTAT
>NW_015160877.1:547767-563965 GCF_001447785.1 Gekko japonicus
TTCTTAATTTTCTAAATAAACTAACTTCTAAGATGACAACGGTCTGTTTTTATGGTGTGCTGGGATTTTTAATGCTAGATTGTAATTAATATCTTAAGGTTGTGTTTTTATTATTATTATTTTGTAAACTGTCGCAGGCAGGTTCCTGGATTGGCAACATAATCTTTTTTCTGAAATAAATATGGAATGCTGAAGGCACAAAGCGACACAAGTTAATTCCACCTTTTATAGGATACTGTGTATAACCAATTGCAAACTATCTCTATCCAACACAATCACACTTAAAAGGTTGTGTTTTTATTATTATTATTTTGTAAACTGTCGCAGGCAGGTTCCTGGATTGGCAACATAATCTTTTTTCTGAAATAAATATGGAATGCTGAAGGCACAAAGCGACACAAGTTAATTCCACCTTTTATAGGATACTGTGTATAACCAATTGCAAACCATCTCTATCCAAAACAATCACACTTACATAAAATAATCAAATCCCAAAATTAGGAAAGGCATTACTTGATAACAGTTCAAGACAGCAGACAAGATTTTAACTTCAATCAAAAAAAGGATTTTCCGTTTTCAACGACTGCCCTTTCACAGGCATCTCTTATAAGGCTAATGTGAAAATTTGAGAACTACCGATTGAATGAGGATTGACTTTAGTAAACAGCAGGATGGACTAGAGGGCTGGTTCTCAACCGAACAACAACACTGTTAGCTTTTTAAATGTTTTAATTTACATCAATTTTAGTGAAATATTGTTCTTTCAGTGCTTTGCCACTTTAAAATGCAGTTCCCCAAACCAAACGAACAACAAGGCATCATAGGCACACAGACAAACTTACAAAGTTGACAGAAAGTGCCCCTTTCCGCTGTCTCATCTGCATGCCAAATGCTTCAGATCTGGTACCTTTGCGTCTTCGGGGGACTTCATCTGGAAAGAGAATATCATATTTGTTATATTGTCTGCAAAGACTGTACAAGATCAGCCTTCCAACCACTGAAGTATGTGAAAGTAATACAAGTGATTTAAATTCTGTCAGGAGCCAGAATTTATAAGGCTAAAATTGCAAAGCATTCTCTGAATATTTGTTCTACGAAATTTGGTACCCCTTGCAACACTCTTAGGAGCCAAAATGCATTTGAAGAGTATATCTTAAAGGACTAGAAACAAAAGTGAAAACCAGAAGTCCCACCAGAATAAATTTCCTCCCTCCTCTTCAAAGCCCAGATTCCTGCCTTCAAAATTCCTACATACGTATTATATTCTACCCCCACTTCCCATTATTCACACCCTGAATTCCAGAGTTTCCACTTACACCCCATTTAAAACTCCAGGATGGCATGGTCCACAAAGGAAAGCATACAAATATACATAGGGCTTGACATATCTAAGCTCCATATCACGAGGGTGACTTAACTTCCTCATGACACCTGGAACTCCAGTCCCCTTACCCAGGTGTCTTGGGCTAATATTGCTTGCTGCTGCTAGCACCAACACTGCTGCACAGCTGAGAGATGTGGCCACACCCCCAAAGACTGACAGAGCTGGGAAGGGGGTGGCCTTGGCCCAAGTTGCCTGGCTGCGGGGAGTCCTGAGGGAATTGGAATAGCTGCCACTCCCTGCTAAAGGAAGTCCAGGGCAGCATTCAATGCTGCTCCAGTGAGACCTGTTGAGTTAGTTGGGGATAACCCTAAAAATAGTTTCCTGGGAGCAAGCACCAACAAATAAAATGGGACTCACTTCTGAGTGGACTAGCTTAGGAGCCCTTGGAACCAGGAGCCTAGAAGGAGATAGCAGGCTTAGGCTGCAAGAGAGAAAACAGGAGTGGCCTGCAGAAAGGAAGAACGAGCGAAACCCCTAGTGGCCAGACGCACCATTATGACCATCAGAAAAAATTCCAGGCCAATTGCCTACCTTCTTTTTCCTTCGCTCCCTCTGAACCACTCTACCAAGATGGGTCCAGCCATTTAAGCAGATTCAGCTGAGCACTCTGCCAAGGAGCTTCCCCATACCACCTGGCTTGGGTGAGGTAGTCACCACCAGCCAGCTTTCGGAACAGGTACACTCTTGTTGAATTTGTTATGGGTATAAGACCTGGACCTGTTCCAAATATATCTTAACTGAGTATTTTTGGAGAGGCTGGGAGTTCAGTCTAGGCACACTTTTAGAACTGCTGAAGATCTTCTGGTGATTACTTCACAAGCGGGGGGGAAACTAAGAACTCACATTAATTGATTAGGAGGTCCGCATTTACCTTCTTTTTCCTTTGCTCCCAATGCCAATCCCATCATCTTTGGTCCTGCTCCAAAGATCTGGAGCTTCTTTAGTTCAGCATTCCTACTCATCTCTCCTGCCTCTGCCTGAAAACAAGACCACAACAGTTCACCATTAGTATTTACACTGTAGGTAACCACTCAACATGCTGGATGACCAAAAGAACCATCAATTAGACCAAATTCAGTCTCCACAACTGTTAGCCATTCCAAGGTCAATGCTAAGAACAGATACTTCAGAAAGACAGCATGGTTTTTATCAAATACCCTTACTGCATATCTAGAATATTTGTTGCTAAATGTTGGAAAACCGATAGCTTACCTACTAGAGAAGAGTTGATCATAAAAATTTGTGATGTGGCAGAAATGGATAAATTGAATATGATACTTTTAGGAAAAGATGAAAAAACTTTCCAAAAAAGATGGTACAAAGTTAACAAATGGTTTAGAAATAATGTTTAATGTAAATGCCAAAATTTGATTTATATACTGCAACATTGTTTTTTCTCTTTGTAATGTACAAATCATAAATAAATCTTTTTTAAAAAAAGAAAGAAAGACAGCATGGGTTTTTTAACCTGACACTTACGATGCCAGACATAATTGGTACAATTTACCTTTTGTGGCATGGCACTCAGATACAGAATGCCAACAGCAGGAAAACAATTAAAATCAGATCATATTTCTTCTCTTATTTCTATGCACTGATGCCATGTGCTAATGCATTTTTTAAAGGGAGTTCTGAAACAAGGGCCCAAAGCTAAGATAGCATCAGTTATTGAGGGAGAATGCTAAGCAAAGAGAACAAAAATTCACTGGCATGTTATATTTACTGCTACCGCAAGTTTATCCAGCAACTCCATTTCACTGATGGCAGAGCTTTTCTTTGGCTGAAAGCTCCTTACACCAGCAGAAAGCCCCTTAGTCGAGCACAACAGAGTCACTTGAGATTTGTATCTGCTTGTGCTAATGAGATTCAGTCTTGCAAACCTGGACACAGACACATGATCATTTTCAAATCCAATCAAATTTAATGTAATGCTCATTTATAAGCAACAAAGCTCAGTGATGAGAGCAGTAAATTATTCTGCTAAATGTCTTTTGTCTACTAGACATTCAGCTACTTCTCACAAAACCAGAGAGATGGCATTTTGTTTTCTAAATGGGCTTAAATCTTCTAAATAATATTTAACAATACATCATGAGCCACATTCTCCTCTCTGTGCAAGAATTAATATGTCTGCATTAAAAATATCCCTTCCTTCTTAGGTTTGTGTTTCCTCTCTGCCTGCCAACAAGGAAGACATCCTCTTATAAAGCTATCTCTGTGACAAAGCGGCTGCCTGGTTCAAATTGCAGTTTGTGAATTCACACAACAAATCACAATTAGTACAAACTGGCTAACAATCCAGCCACAAAACCTAGACTGAAATCCCAGTTTGGTGCCCTGTCTGACCCATAACTCAATCAAACCGCAGCTTACTTTGACCTGTGTACAGCCCAGATATCTGGAATATCCAAAGGCAACAGGAAAAAATCAGAAAAACAGAAGTGTGTTCATGTTCTTTGCATTTTAACTAAGACGTGAAGGCAGACTTCAATGGCAACCCAAGAAAAGCTCCAAAACTGAGCATCTTAATTTTTAACTACTATCTGCTTATGAGCTTTTGAACAGCCAGTGGAAATGTAATAAAAGGACTGTAGTCTTTCAGCTGTGGCAAACAGGGTCTCAAAAAGACAGCAGAGTGTGAATTCTGCTTAACCAGGATTCTGAAAGCAGCTAGGAAGCCTGGGAAACCAGGCAATCTTATTCAATGACACGGCAATTAAAATCAGCACCTGACCAAGTAGTGGCCAGGAGAAGACTATAATCCTGTGCCACAGTCTTCATCGCAGCTATGAGCCCTAGCAACGCTGCACTGGCTCTAAAACAGTATTGTACCAGTTGTCCACAAATGTTCTCATCAATGGGAAAGCATATTTTATTTTGCCAAGCACACTTGTGGCTGGGATAGGCATAGCTTGTCTGATCTCTTACTGGGATTCAGAGGCTCTAGAAGCAGGGATCATTCTTATTGCTTTCAAGTGCCTCCAATCCTCAGGGCAAACACAGGGCTACCCCTTCACTTTCACCCAAACAGAAGAGAGGGCAGAGGGTTCTCCCTGCAGTCACACCAGACTTCAGGCCCACCACAGATTAGAGAGACGGCTCACTTCATCGGAGTAGCTCCAAAGCTCAAGACTTCATAAAAAATGTCACACTGGCCCTTCTGATAGTCCAGTAAGGACTGGGTTGGGAGCAACCATAGGCCTGACCTGGCTCCCAAATCCTATCAAAATTTGCACCCCCAGGTTTTAGCCTATCATGCCTCCTAATGGTAAAGTGGCAGGCCTCCATGTGAATCATAATAGCACATCAGAGCTACCCACAGACAAGGTGGGCATTTGGCACGTTGCCAAGGTATGCAGACAAATATGATTATATCAATTAATATAGGGGGAAACAACACAAAAATAATGGCCTGATGAGGGGTGAATATGCTCTGGGGGCATGAAATTTTACTGGTCAAAGGAAAAGGGGGGTAACCTGATCAATGCCTTGGGAGTTGATATAATCCTGGAGCAGATTTTAAAGAATGGAAGCTATTTCCAAATCCACTGTCTGTCAAAAACTAATTCACTAACATAACCAGCGATCAAAATCTTAGGACACACCCAACCCAAGTTAAATTCATTTAAGCCTCATTAATTCCCACTGCAGAACTATATATACAAAATCAACAGGAATTTCAAGTGCTTGGGTGCTGCTGAATGATGCCCTGTTTAAAAGTATAGTTCTATCAAAAACCCAAAAGCACTCGAACCTTATATACATACATAACGTTTACTTTGATATCAGGAGCCAAACAACAAGACCTCTACTGCTGAAACTGCCCTGAAGCTCTAACTATTTTAATATACCTTTTTTTGCAGTCCCTATTTTAATAGGACTTTGATTATTGTTGCTTTGTACATTTTTTTCTAGGAAAGTTGTATAGAAAAGTCAGAATACACACTGCTTTCCGAGTAGCTTCCAACATTTTCAAAACAGTTGTAAAATGGTCATACATCTCAAAGAAGCCAGAATGGATTTATGTTTTCTTTTTTGTACACTTAAACATATCACCAAAAGAAAAAGAAATATGTAATGCAACAAGACCACATTAGAACTAGAGCAAGAAAGCTGAAAAAGAATACTTTAGTTAGGCCTGTAGGGAAGCATGAAAGCAGAGTCTGGGGAAAATCCTACTCCACTCCACTAAAGTGTGCCAATGGGAATCAGCCAGCTAATTTACATATCCAATTCCAAAACAACAGCATAACAAGATGAACTATGAGAACAGATGACTATCACCTCTAGTGAAAGTACAAAGTTTTATGAATAGCTTTAAAAGGGAAGAGATACACTAACTGCAACCAAGGTTGTTGTTTTTTTATTTAGATCACAAACTCCGTTGCCTGTATTTCTGTTAATGCAATTTTGACAAATTTTAACAGAGTCATCAAACAAGGTCTCCTTCTCAAGTTATAATTACCATTGGTGAATCTTTTGACTCCCCCACCCCCAAAACATTTCACTAGATATTTCCCTTTTCTCTTTTGCTTAGCTTTTCATGAAGGTTTAGCTTTCTCTCTCTGCAAGGTATATTAATCTATTATCTAGAAAGATGACTGAAGACTCAAAGCAGGAATTTTAACTTCAGAGGGGACAGTTTCATTGACGGCTTTGTCTTTACAAATATATTTAAAGCCAAAAATTGGACCTTTTGATAGCACTGGTGATGGAAAGAACAGATTGTCACTTACAATTATACAAGACTATGTGAACATGAAAAATCCTTGATACTAGCTTAAAGATAATGACTGGTGTGTAATGAATCCCATGTGTTTCTAGCAATCAGAACCTGGGATAAATTACTTTAAATAGTTGAGAACCATACTATTACAACTGCAGAGATGTCACTGACAAAATACAGACTATTACATTCCTAAGTAAACAAAAAATAATTCTGGGTACAGCTCGTATGTTTTTCCTTTATTCAGCTTTTCATTACTCGGTATATTTGTCTCCTAAAGCAATTCTCATAGTTCATCTTGTTTTGCTACTGTTTTGGAATCGGATACGTAAATTAGACAGTTCCCAATGGGATACATTTTCTTTGTCACGCAGCAGTATTTCACTTCAGGCTTCAAAGATTGAAATACATTCACCAATGCAGAAAATGTGAGTGCAAAACTTCCAAAGACTAACTGGAAAGAAAAACAAATGTTAGTTGGAAGTGTCTACACTTTTCACATTGTGTAATTATGTTTATGTTATTTGAATGCTTTCATGCATTCTATTCAGTCTGAACTCTCAGGGCATGATCTGGACAAGATTCCTGATACACTGGCAAGACCATTCTTACTCCATACCACTGCAGGAAGCCAAGCACCATCAAAGCCAAACATACATAGCCATGGGAAGATGTACGGCCAATTTACCACGACAGCAGCTGGCTGGAACCCTAGGGGCGGCCACTCAAGCAGAGAATGGGGTGCCATATAACACCTTGCTGGAGACTGTTGCAAAGGCCCCCATCAGTTACTGACCAGCACCTCAGCAATGGAGGGTCTGCATGGCCCTAGCACTGAGAAGACTCAGTAGGTATGGAGCACAGCACAGTAGGTATGGAGATCTAAAACATCCCCTTTCTAAGAACCTCTTCATCGTTTTACTTTTCAGGAAGCAAAATTTTCAAATTATGCCAAGGACTCAGTTTTCCAAAAATTTATTCCACCATCTATACATTTTTCAGCTTTGTAAGAAAAATGACCTTTCATTAATTAATACTGGAAAATGTTAGTATTAAATAAAAGAAGTCTCACTTTCGTTTCAACCCCACTGACTAACCTGCAAGGAGCCACTGAAATACATAACACAGAACACTCTCAAGAATCACAGCTTCTTGTCAATTTTTCTTCCTTACTTTTACTACTACTTTTTTTTTTGGCTAAATAATACCTTCAACTGCATTTGCGACCTGATGCCTGTTTTTTAGAACGAGTGCATTCTATGTTATTCCCAATTAATTTATATTAATTTCAGGATGAGAAAAATGTAAGTCCTTTTTAAGTAAGCAACAGGTCTGACATGGAGTTTGACTCTGTTCTCACATGCTCCCTGAGGGAAAGTGCCCTTTTAACCCACTTTAAAGAAAATGGGATTGGGGGGGACCACCAGAAAGGCTGGGAATTTCAATTAAGGGATCAGGCATTGTTTAAAGTCCTCCCCACTATACTTTCATAGTCCTCCCCACTATATTTTTCTATCTTTTACAATTAAAGCTGACCACCCTTAAAAACCCAACCCCAATGAGGAACAGAGTTGCCTACTGTTTAAATTTGAGCTAAATTCCTACATGCATCCCAAATTCCACAGCACACCAGCAGATACAGGTATCAGTAAGTCTGTTCATACTTACTAATACTTTGCATTAATATAGCACTTTAGAATGCTTAGAACACACATCCTCTCAGTATTCTTTACAACAACCTTTAGGCCAGTTTGTGATCCCTTCTTGCAGCAGATGGAGGTGCTAGAGCTGACAGACAGTTGCGTGGCTAAGTTCAGTGAGACAACGCATGGTTGATGTTAGATGCCTAATCTCTAACTTATCTGACTCTGAAAGCAATTTCTGTATTTCTCTTCATCCACATTGGGTCTTCTGTGAAAAAGACCACTGTCTTCTGGTGCATTTCAGTGAACCCCCACGGCCAGACAAAGGCTGTTGCATTTCCAATGCTGCTGCACTGGTGCAGTGACTAAAGGCACTCTGTCTACCGTGGCCAAGTGATCTAGGTACCTGGGACTTGACACGTCTGGTTCTCTTCAGCACAACGTTCATTCTTGTACCCTGCTTTGGGAGAGACTGGGCATCAATGCCGAGGTCCTCAACCTCCACTTTTTCCTTAAGGTCCAAGTTTGGCTTTTGGATGCCCTAAAGAATCAGAGCACAGAAGGACACCAGGTTGGTTGGATCAGGGATGTCAGACTCTGGTTCGTAATTGAGCATCAGTACTAGGGGGGAAAGCACTACTGACAATGACATATTACATTACAAATGCCATTTGGAAGAGAGTCACCCTTCTAACCTGAACAAAACTGAGTCTCAACTGCTGCTGCTACTGCCTAGCCAAGAAAAATTAAGAAGGCTTCCAGACTTGTTTGCATTTGGTTCTCTTTCAACTAAAGCCCCCATCCTATGGAAGTATCTGTTCAGTCACAACAACAGACCAAAGAACAATGTGGCTCCATCAGTGTATAAGCAAACCGTTGCCATGAGAATGCACAAAAGCAGGAGTTAGTGGTTAGCGATGCATTAAGCCCTCTCATACCAATCTCGGGGGGTGGGGGAGTAGAATCTCACCATAAGGCTGACACCAGACTGAAAAAGTTCATATGGATATAGTATACGTTCATAGTGCGACTTCAGAAGTGATCCTGTCGCCTTGCCAGGTAAGTAACCCAGCCGACTCGCTACTTTGGACCATTTCTTATCTTTAGTGACCACCTCAAAGCCTCCTTTGCCAGCAACAATCTGAAATAAAAACAAACAAGAGTTGTTTTAAAAGGCTACACTTGCAAGTTAGTTCTGAGCAATGCAGGCCGCACCCAAACCAAGCCTCAGATCCTCTAGTTATGGTAAGCAGAAGAAACCAGACAACTTCATCTTTCCCTCCACCATTTTCAATCCATTCAAGGTACCTGGACCCCGAGACGTAGCATCTCCCAAAAATTAAGCAAACAGCACAAGCACGCTATTAATGCAAAGGAGAAAAAGAGACAGATTCGACTGACAGTCGTGTGAAAAGCATTAATTTAGACTGCAAGGCAATTGGAAGCGCTAGAGGTCAACACTTGAGAGCTTCCACAGATACTTAGTAAAGAGTCTTAAGACAGCAGATTACTACACAAGTTTTAATAGAGACTTCCTCCTCCAAGACGAAGGCTGCTGCCAAAACAATATTTGATTATTTGTCATTATTGCAGATTCACTGGCCCTATAAAAAACAATGTTTACTTGACATTGGTCCTGGGAGAACCAAGTGAACCATCAGACCCAGAGACATCTGCCTTGAAATACTAATCACACACCCATTTACATCTTGCTGGGCATTTTAAACCCATATTAAAGTCCTGCATTCACCTTAATACATAAAGGCTGCCAATTCAAATCCAATGTGTGCTGGATTTTTGCAGCTGATACTAACAATGCAACTTATAAGGGGATATAGTTTGGTAGATTGTTACATTCTTGAATCCGGATTTCAGAGGGGTTAGCAAGATGCTTCATTCTGAGATTCGGGTGATGAATGACGTACTAATGTAGGGCAGAAGTGCTACTTGTACTGAGATTTCCTGACAACTGATTTATTTGTATTTATTTTATTATACCCACTTTGAGCTTGTTTCTTTGAAATATGTTGCAAGCCACCTTATGCTTGGGAAAAGCGGATTTAAACTATTTCAAGGAAAAGCTTAGGGCTGTATGCAGACATGTGTGTGACAAAAAGGCCTGAGTTTCTTCATGTATCTGCAAGCTTCCATCCTCCTCTCCTTGCACATGGAGCAGAGACTGAAGACTTTCAAAATAAGGAACTCTTTAATCTAGCCACAGTTTGTTGGGACATCCAAATTCATCTGTTTTGACAAACTGGGCTTTGCTTTGGGTTTTATCCTGGTCTTTACAATCCCAAGCAAAAATAAAGGCCTTATATTGTTAAGGACACTTATTCAGACGTCACAAACCAGCTATGGCTAAGACTCCCAAGAACATGAAGCCCTCAACCTTAGACAGCAAGGGAAGAAGGGAGCGCATGAGGACAGGAATAATTCAGATGTGTTTTCATGAACAAGCCTATGGCTACAACAGTCCTGTATTCCTTACTGGTACCATCAGAGATATCAAGGCCTGAGTAAAAAGTTTCTTTGCATTATTTTCTGAGGACTATTTCCATTTTTCCGATGGAAAAAAATAGGAAATTTGGGGAACACTAAAAAAGCTCCTATAAAATAGTCTCTCTTTTGAAATGAATGAAATGCTTTTTAAGACAGGATTTTACTCACTCAAAAATTTTTATGTAAGACAATTTTTATGTAAGACAAGTTACAGCATTAGACTACAACTCTTGAGTATACTGTAAACATGAAATATGATGATTGTTTGAATGTGACTAATGGTCCACGATATACTATAGTGTTCATGAACAGCTCTCTGTTGAAGAGCTCAATGAGTTATATGTTGTTAAAGATATCCAAATATACTAAGAACCCTATGCAGTCACAATAGATGTTTGACCAAAAGCACTCTTGCTTTCCCTAAGATCAGGACAAAATTCCCAATTACTTTTAAATCACCAGAAATTGACTGATCTTAATTGTACATAGAGAAAGAGAGTTCATATTTCAAATTTATTAAAGTGAAACAATTCATGAGCTTTCTGCCATAAATTACTATGAACAAGCCAAAAAGTTACGCATTATGAACTTTAGCTTTTTGTTGTTGTTCAGTCGCACAGTCGAGTCCGACTCTTTGCAACCCCATAGTCGCTACTCAGCAGCAAATTCTGGATACGTAATAACTTTGTTGACCTTTAAATGGCTGTTGATTAAGTACTCAATGACAGGCACTATTAAGAATCACTACAATTATAATAGGGGGAGGGGCAGTATCAATGAGCTACCCAGCAGTACATTCTGGATACGTAATAACTTTGTTGCCCTTTAAATGGCTGTTGATTAAGTAAATGACAGGCACTATTAAGAATCACTACACTTATAATAGGGGGAGGGGCAGTATCAATGAACACTACATAATGTACACGATGGAGGAAAACCAAGTCAAAATAATTTACTTACACACTGAAGAGAAGACAAAGAGACTGGATTTATACCCCACCCTTCACTACCCGAAGGTGTCTCAGAGCGGTTTACAATCCCTTTCTCTTTCCCCCCCAACACAAGAAACCCTGTAACTGTGAGGTAGGTGGGGCTGAGAGAGCTCTTTTGAGAACTGCCCTTGAGAGAACAGCTCTGAGAGAACTTGTGACTGATCCAGGGTCACACCAGCAGCTGCATGTGGAGGAGTAGGGAAACAAACCCAATTCTCCCAGATTAGAGTCCGCGCTGTTAACCACTACACCAAACTGCCCCTATTCAAACTAGCACAATACCCCCCAAACCACTGCAGATCACAACTCACCTTGCTCAACGAATAGAGATCCAAAATTTTTCTCTCTACCACAGGGATTTTTAATGTAGATCCTTGAAGTTCCCAGAATTTTGCCAATTGATCTAAGAAGTCCAGCTTCACTCTAGTCATTGCCTATTAACAAACCAAGAGTTGTAAACATACAACATGCAATTTAGGCAGGAAAAGCCAACAAAAAGAGCAGCAACATGTCCCAGTCAGCTCTTGTGTTCTATATATGTTTAATGCTCAATAGGCAGAACCCCAATATTTTAGTTGCTATGGCAAATCTGAAAGGCACTGAATACTTGAGGCAAACCTGAACACAAACCTTTTACATCCCTTCCCTCCAGTAAAGACTTCTCTTTTTACTATGTGCCCGCACTAAATAACAGAAGTCATATGAAATCAAGAATATTTGTATACAGCAGTAAAGCAAATTATGAATCAGGGCTAGGAATCTAAGTATAACGATACATATCTTTACAGAGATGCTTTGTATTTTAGTTTTATAACTTACATTTTATAATATACATTTATATGCCCTTGTCAAAGCAAAGCACTATATAATAAAGACATCAAAGTGAATCAAGGTTTAAGTATCAGAGTAATATTGGAGGGGGGTGTGATACGGAGTTGTTCAGGGTGGTGAAAACCAGTGAGGATTGTGAGGAACTCCAAAGGGATCTGTCAAGGATGGGGAAGTGGGTGTCAACATGGCAAATGGGGTTCAATGTGGCCAAGTGCAAGGTGATGCACATTGGAGCCAAAAATCCTAAATATACATACACATTGATGGGGTCTGAACTGGCAGAGACTGAGCAAGAGAGAGATCTTGGAGTTGTAGTAGATAACTCATTGAAAATGTCGAGACAGTGTGTGACTGCAATAAAAAAGGCCAATCCTATGCTGGGGATTATTAGGAAGGGTATTGAAAACAGATCAGCCAATATCATAATGCCCCTATATAAATCAATGGTGCGACCTCATTTGGAATACTGTGTGCAGTTCTGGTCACCACACCTTAAAAAGGATATTATAGCTTTGGAAAAAGTGCAGAAAAGGGCAACTCGAATTATAAAAGGGTTGGAACACTTTCCCTATGAGGAAAGGTTAAAGCGCTTAGGGCTCTTTAGCTTGGAGAAACGACGACTGAGGGGAGACATGATTGAGGTTTATAAGATTATGCATGGGATAGAGCAGGTAGAGAAAGAGGTATCACACACCCCTTTCTCACAATACAAGAACTCGTGGGCACTCCATGAAATTGCTGAGCGGTCGGGTTAGAACGGATAAAAGGAAATACTTCTTCACCCAAAGAGTGATTAACACATGGAATTCACTGCCACAGGAAGTGGTGGCGGCTACAAACATGGACGGCTTCAAAAGGGAATTAGATAAGCATATGGAGCAGAGGTCCATCAGTGGCTATTAGCCACAAGGTATAGATAGGGGCTCTGGGGCAAGTGATGCTCTGTCTTCTTGGTGCTGGGGGGGTCAACAGTGGGAGGGCTTCTAATGTCCTGGCCCCACTGGTAAACCTCCTGATGGCCCCTGGTATTTCTGGCCACTGTGTGACACAGAGTGTTGGACTGGATGGGCCTTTGGCCTGATCCAACATTGGTGTCTCTTATGTTCTTATTTTTCATACGTTTGTGTTTGTCTGTGTGAGTGTGCGTGCACCTGGAAGTCATGGCGACCTCTGATGACTGATCCCTACTGGGGGCCTAGAGGATATTCAGAGAGGTGGCTGAATGAAGCCTGCCCCCACCTCTGGTATTCTAAGGAGGCCAGAGTCGACCCTGTTTAGCTTCAGAGATCTGATGAGATCAGGCTTCCCTGGGCTATCCAGGTCAGGGCTCAGAGTAATATTTTAATGGGAATAACTGGTTTTATTCACTGCCTGATGTCCAAACAGAGGCTATGTCTCTCTGTACTATATTAGAGCTGGCATTCATCTCAGGTCAACCATGCATATTTGGAAGCAGGTTCCACTGGAATCATTGCAACTTAATTTCTGGGAAGAACGTTTCAAATTGGCTATTTGATATTTCCAGTAGAGCAGAAAAAGATCTTGATGTGATTTGTGGTAATAAAACAAGACGGTTCTTAAATACTTGGAGTTATTTTACTCAAACCATGCCAATGCAAAAAAATCAGATGGTCTGCAGGCTTCTTAACTCTATCATTGAGAAGCCCCCATCCAAAACCCAAACACGCAGGCCTAACATTTTATGCCTGGATACCGATTTATGTCAACAGCGGGAAAGCTCACCTCCAATTCATTCAGGCGCTGAACACGTGGGGTAAAACGAAAACTCTGTACATCACATGCAAAAGGAGGCTGCCAGTCCTAAAGAGAAAAATGACAGGTTTGTTTCAAAATCAAAGCATTTAATTAAAAGCAACATAGCATGATCAACTCTTTTATTTACATTTTAATAATAAAAATCTAAATGGCATCTGAACCTAAGCAAACAAACCTGTGCATATTGGAGGTTAAAATTACCTTAAGGTGAAATAGAAAGCTAAAAGCCTTTTGAAGGAAAGCGCCAACTTAGCTTGTTTTAAGAGCTAAGAAAAAAAATTCCAAAGGCTAGGCATAGTTGAAAATCTCTTTTGATTTTGCTAAGATCTGCATTCTTGTGAGCTATAAATATATAGAAGCATGATCTGCTATCTCAGAGAAGTGATGCAGGAATACAAAATCACTTGAGTAAAACACAAGCATACAAAGAACACAGCTGCCATGAACACTGCACAGAGCAGAACCAGACTTTTAACAAAACACCACTGTGAACCCTGGGATTAGTATCAGATTCTGGATTCAACAAATGGAGTTTATTTTTCTTCCTGCATTTGTACGAACTTGCAAATAAATCAACCTGCGTTACTAGCCCATAAAATATATTTTAGCATGCCTGCCCACATGTATCTGTCACCTGTGGAACAGAAAATGCCTAAAATGAAAACAAAAGCCATCACTTGACCTAAGCAACAAGGTAAATGGGGGAAATACTTCATTATTGCCTACAGAAGAATATTTAAGCAAAATAGTGAGCATTTCTGTAACTGTTGGTACTAAATGAACAGCCATAAAGAGAGAAAAATCACCCATAATGCAGTACTTCACAAAGACCTCATTCAGAATGACATGCTATTTAAAGCATCCAATAATAAGAATACAGCAAGTTATTCACCATTGACTACAGGATTAAGGTTATCTGCCCATGCAGCCAGCCCATGATGCAGAGGCTAAGGCTGCTAGCAAGTGACAAGATATTTAAACTAAGCAAAACTATGAATGATTTTCTCAGCACTACCATACAGGCAATTAGACATACATGATGCAGTCCTAAAATGGGCATCTGCTTCAACAGCAAGATGCTGGCAGGCCAAACAGGTATATCCCAAGAAACCACAAAATGAATGAAAAAGCACAGAAGCTATGAAATTTAATTAGTAGCTTTGGCCAGTATTTGCTCTACAATGCAGGACTAGAATCACATTCTACTTCTTCCCTGAAGCATTTTTAATCTTTACACATTGGTGCTGTGGTACGTTATGGTAAATTTAATTTTGTACTTGAAAAGTGTACTCTGACTGGAAAGTAATCTGCCCTTTTCAGACAAAACACATAACTCAGCGCATTGTTCTGCAGAATAAACCTTATTAACTGAGCTAACAAATGCTACTTTGCTGTGCTAGTTTTAACCACATGTTCCAAAAAATGCTCAACAGTACAACATGAGCCTACTAATAATTTAGCACTGAACAAATTCAAAAATAATTTTAGATTATGCTACATGAATAACAGCTTTTAACAGAACTGTTTCTTTGTTGTTGTTTGCTTTCACATGTACCTGTCAAAATGAATAACAGCTTTTAATAGAACAGTTTCTTTGTTGTTTGCTTTCACATGTACCTGTCAAAGGCCCTAAGCAACTCTATTTCGGCCTAATCCTGAGAATTTCTACAGTTCTATGAGGGCTAAAATAGTCTGCAACCCTGCAGTTGCCATTTCCTTCGGTGCCAGACACATTTCAAAATTCTTGACAGTCATATTGCTAGACAACTTTACACTGTAAAATAATTTCCTATAATTCTGAAGCTTATCAGTACTGAGGTGGAAAGATTGCGTGATGTCACTGAGGGATGAAGAAGCTTTTACAGTAGAATGTGGGCTGCCAACTATTATTTAGAATGAACTCCTCTGTCCACCTATAACTTTTAATAGCTTCACCAGAGAAAGAAGGTCAGCACCTGAAAATCGCCACTGCCGGGCTGTCACCCAGTGCCACAAACCTCAGCTGACCTGTTAAACGGAACAGGGAGCACCAAAGACAAAAGGCAGGACCCGGATCCGTCATGAATAATGGGTCTTTTTCTGAATTCACTACAGGTGTGGCAACCAGACAGAAACCAGCTGTTTAGGGCAAGTCCTATGAATCCTTTAAAGGAAGCCTGGTTCAACTCACACCTTGAGTAGAAGTTTTACCCTACCGAAGGCCTGCAACGCAGACTGCAAAAGGAAAGGGCAGCAGGCTTCTCTAGAGAGGAGGCAAACTCGTACCAAGCGCTTGTTAAAAAGGCACTCCCGCAAAAGCCATTATCACAGAAGCCCCAGGTTATGGGGGGGGGGGGGTGTAAAA
>NW_015160877.1:564082-567529 GCF_001447785.1 Gekko japonicus
CCGGGTTGGGGGGGGGGGGGGCATTAAAAGCCGCAGTCGCGGAATGGGCCGACTTCCGCTGGTGCAGAAGACGAGCCTTCCCTGCAGACCTCACGCGTCAAAGACCCTGGAGAAGGAGGTTAGGGCAGCTGCCTGCCGAGAAGCGACCAAAGACGGCCCGGCGCGAACGGCGAAGAGGGGGCGGTGGATGGGCGGGCGAAGTCCTCACTGACGGCTCCAAAAGGCTGCTCGGTCTCGAACCGGGATCGCGTCGGAGCTGTTCCCAGATGCGCGCCTTTCCCGAGCGGAGCGTCGCAAGCGCGGCCCCAGAGACGGAGGAGCCCGCGCGGGACCCCGAGAGACCCAAGGGCACCAGAGAGACACACACCCCCCCGCAGAGACCCTTCCTCCCCCGTCGCGGCGGGTACCTTGGGCGGCCTGATCTTGCAGATGCCGGTTTTCTCGGCCAAGGGTCGGATGCGGCCGATGAAGCCGAGCGGGTCGCTGAATTCCTCCCAGCTGGGCTCGAAGACGGGGCACTCGGGCGGAGGCACGAACTCTGCCACGTACTGAGCCCCGGCAGGGCCGTCGTCGTCCCCCGACATGGCGGCGGCGCCGCCGAGGCCGCTGCAGTTGCTGCTGCCGCCGCCGCCTCAGGACCCGGGAGGGAGCGGACGAGGCTGGAGGCGGGGGGGGGGGGGGGGGAGAAGGCGGAGAAGGGACAGCGGCTCAGCGATGGGCCGGGGGGCGGAGGAGCATCCCGGTGGCCAGCGGGGAGCAGGCCCGTCGCGAGGCCGCCCCTCAGAAACGGCCGCGGAGCTCTCGTCGCCGCCGCAGCCGAAGGGCCTCCCGTTTGTTTTTGTTTCCTCCTCCTCCTCCCCCCCTTCGGTGTAGTTTGTTGTTTTTTTTCCTCTCCCCCTTTCCTTTTCCTCCCCTTCTTCAGACTCTCCGGAAGTGACGCGTATCAGTTAAAAACCCTTATCTTGCGGAAGTTCGAATGAAAATATCCTTCCGCTGGAGATTTAAATGGCGGCGGGGGGGGCAAAATAGTCCCGCCGTCCATCCCTCCGGTTAAAGGCGCTCTCCTCTCTGTCAGGAGCTCAGTCACAGACCATCAGATCTCGCGACGCGTGTCCCCTTTCAACCCCCGCCCTGTGACGAGAAGCCGAGGCGAAACTCATAACGGTCGCAACGGCCACAATGGAGAGCAGCTGAGCTGAGGCCGCGGAGGAATGTCAGTTTGTGTGTTACGTCCTAGTGCAGAGAACTTCCGGTGCCGACAATCCGTTTCCACTCTTCTAGGCCTTGTAATGTGTGTGAGAACGAATGGGACCGCCCCTTCCCATAGAATCCTCGCAGAGCCCCGCCTTCGTCCTCCCTCCCCCTTGCCGAAGACGCCTCGTCGTCTCTCGATAGCTCCCCCTCCCCCTAGCCCAACACCTGGGTTCTTCAGCCCACTACCGATTCTCGCAGCACCCCTGACCCCCCCCTCCTTCCGCACTCCCAACGGACCCCGCCCACTCCCCGTAACCAAAGGAACCCTCCCACCTAACCGCCTCACCACAAGTTCCTTGACCCCCTCACAGCCCTTCAGAAAACAACCTTTGGGATTCGCCCTCTGAGCCCCACGGCGGTTTTTAAAGTAATTATGAAAGAACCATCCTCAAAGCTTCGCATTGCCTTGTCAGTAAACAAGCCTGACACATTCTATATATAAGTTCCGGCACCCCTTTTTCCAAAAAAATCATATGATATTGTTTTAACCTGGCACTTGTGCCCTGTAAGCCGCCCTGAACCTTCGGGGTAGGGCGGGGTATAAATTTAAATATAAATAAATAAATAAATAAAAGCCCTGTGTGTTCGCATTTCAAGGCTCTAGCTTGATCCTGTGCCTTTATGTTGCTGTCCAGAAATGAGCGTGGGGTGGGGAACTTGGAGGTTTCAAAGGCATGCAGATTGAATGTTACTTCGCAGGTGTAGCTGCTGTTATCGATACATGAGCAATGGCTGGATTTAAAAACTGGCAGTAAAAGGAATCGGGGGGGGGGGTGGAAATCAGTAATTAGATGCTCAGTCCTCACAGTAACCACTGAAGCGAAAATACATGGACATCTGTTTGAATATTATGCCCACACTCCATACGGATGCCTCTCAGGGTCGTAACCAGCCTTTGCTTTGTGGATGGTGGCAGCCAGAAGCTTGTGTCCCTGTAAGATAACATCCTCTCCCCACCCACGCACCGGGTTACCCCATATGAAATAATATACACACTACTAATTCTGCCATCAATCACTAACAACCTGTTCAAGATATCTTTTGAAAGAGCAGAATACAAGCCACCTACCCTTTAATCTCTCTTCAATTGCTCTTATTGTGTGGACAAAAAGGGATTACAGATCTGCTTTTTCCAGCCTGCTCTAGGACAAGGAAATACCAAAACTTTTGACAGACAAGCATTAAAAAGGCGATTTTCCATCCAATTCCAGCATAATATAGAAGTGTGGTCCTGCCATATACATATCATCACACCCTTTTAATCCTAATGAATTATTATAGAATACCTAACTCTGTTGCAATTTTGCCAAATGTTTAGGAGTACACTCTAAACAGCATGGAAAGCAACATACCGTAGCACACTATTCTTTAGCGTAATTTTTTATTTTTCCAAGACAAGCATAACATAAAATGAGGGTATCACCTCCTTAAAAGTTCCTTATTTACAATCTCACACGTTAGCCAAAAATTAATTTGTATATTTCACCTTGTATCACTGTATATTTCTTCTGCAAATACAAATATATTTGTATATTTCACCTTGTATCACTGTATATTTCTTTTGCAAATACATAGAAATAGAGTTTTATATATCCTAAAAAGAAAGTGTCTTATGTCTGTTATTTTAGCAAAGGATGAGATGGTTAGACAGTGTCATAGATGCAACGAACATGAAATTGAGCAAACTTCAGAGGACGGTGGAAGACAGGAAGGCCTGGTGGAATCTAGTCCATGGGGTCGCGAAGAGTCAGACTCGACTGTGCGACTGAACAACAACAAAAACCTTCCATCCATTTATAAAATCTTGACCAAGTGCTTTAAAATTTTTCCTCATGTTGTCCTTTTAAGATTAAAGATAGTTTGTCTATTTCAGCTGTTTACAAGTTCTTCTCTTGAGGGTACTTCCTGTCTTCTCCAATATTTAGCATAGCATATTCTTGCCACTGTTGTTACATGTATTATAAGATACAGATCTTGTTTATTACAGGTTTCTGGTATAATATTCAACAAAAATAATTCAGGTACAAAAGGGATATAGGCCTTTTTAACATTTTTTGTAAAATTTCATGGATCCAAGACCACTATTTTTTCACTTCATCACATAACCACCACATATAGAAAAAGGACCCAGTATTGTTTTGACATTTCCAACATATATTTGATAAGTTAAGGTAAATCTTTGCTAATTTATCT
>NW_015160878.1:0-3219 GCF_001447785.1 Gekko japonicus
GGTCTCCGGGTGCCACCTGGAGGTTGGCAGGAGGCTGGCAACTCTAAACCCATGGTGACCCATGCTGCTGCTCCTCTCAGAATGGCCACTGAACTACACCAGCTCTGTAAGGAGTTGAAATATGAGTCTCACAATGGAGAACTATTGATTCCAAACGCTTGCCCATCATTTTTGGCATTGCTGGCGTGTGTCGATTCTGATCGGAGGAAAAGCTTTTCTCATTGTAGACAGGAGCTTTGTTTTCTTCCTGCAGTTTGCTAATACGGGCTGATAAAAAAAACACAATATTTCCTGCAAAGGAACCCCCCTTTTATCACATTCTCACTGTTTGCTAATATGCAGCCTGGGCAAAGTCCTCCGCAGCTTTTATTACCTCCCTGAACACTCCGTCACCAGGCGAGACGGGGTTACAAAGCTTCGCGCAAGCCGTTACAGTTGATGAAGAGCATAAAAGTTTACGAGGAGCGATATTCATGTATGTGAGTCCGCGTGTGCCCAGGAGGAAACTGAATCATACCCTGATCTCCAGGAAGCCTAGCTCTAGGATGACAGGAGGTCGTGGATATTTTTACTTGCTAGCTATTCTTTTTCATGAATAAAGTGGGTCTTTCATTTTCTTGTGGCAGTTCCTTGACTGTGCTGATTAAATGGAGCTTAAGAACGGGCTCTCTAATGAGGCAAGATGAGGCAGGGAATTCTGGAGGGCGGCCTTGACATCTGTGGCCTGCAGCCCCCCATGTGGAAGTCAGAGAAGCACTTTCCTTCCTTCTTTCCTTGATCCCCAGGTGATCTTGCAAGAGGTTGGGAAGGCCAGCTGGGTCAGTATGGCTTCTGCAGCCATTGGATAGTCCCATTTTGTTTTTTAAACGGGAAAATCTTGTAGCCCAGCCGTCACTTAAAATATCAAAGGCACCTTTCTCCATCTGTTATCCCCTTTGAAATGGATTTTTAGATCCCGGTTTCCAGCCTCCAGGTGGAAGGCTGCAGATCTCCTGGGATTACAACCAGTGTTCCCCCTAAGTTGAGTTAGTGTGAGCTAGCTCACAGGTTTTTAGCCTCCGGCTCACACATTTTTGTGTTTGCTCAGGATGGATGGGCTCCAGAGCAAACTAATTTATGCAGTAATCAAATTGCTCACTCATAACTTTAATGCCGGTAGCTCACAAAGTAGCATTTTTGCTCACAAGGCTCTGCAGCTTAGAGGGAACATTGATTACAACTGATTTCCAGGTAATAGAGATCAGTTCACCTGGAGAAATGGTGAAGAAGGAGAAGAGATTGGATTTATACCCCGTCCTTCACTTGGAGTCTCAGAGCAGTTTACAATCTCCTTCCCTTCCCCTCCCCACAGCAGACACCCTGTGAGGTGGGTGGGGCTGAGAGAGCTCCGAGAGAACAGCTCTGAGAGAACTTGTGACTGGTCCAAGGTCACGCCAGCAGCTGCACGTGGAGGAGTGGGGAATCAAACCTGGTTCTCCCAGATTAAAGTCCGCGCTCCTAACCACTACACCAAACTGGCTCTCAAGGTGGGAGGTGGACTCTATGACCCCATACCTTGCTGAGGTCCCTCCTCTCCCCCCACACCCTGCCCTCTCCAGGCTCCACTCCCCAAATCTCCAGGTACGTCCCTACCTGGAACTGGTGACCCTATTTTAGATGCACATAAGAACATAAGAGGAGCCAATGTTGGATCAGGCCAATGGCCCATCCAGTCCAACACTCTGTCACACAGTGGCCAGAAATACCAGGTGCTATCGGGAGGTCCAGCAGTGGGGCCAGGGCACTAGAAGCCCTCCCACTGCTGCCCCCCCCCAGCATTGAGGATACCGAGCATCCCTTGCCCCAGACTGAGATGCCACAGGTTCAATGTGAACAGGAACATTGGAGCTTTTTCTAAATGGAAGAATAAAAACATTGTTAAATTTGGGGGTGTGACTGGTTTATTGCACAAGTTAAAAAGATCAAGTGTTTGGGTCTTTTCATAGTGACAGTGTTTTCAAAGTAGGCATTTTTGTTTTTCAGTGTTAGGTCCACACTTAAAGCTGCAATCCTAAAAACACTTTCCTAGGATTAAGCCCCACTGAATAGGATGGCAATGAGTTATGAGTAGACCTTCTGAGGATTGCTAAAAGATAAAGGTTTCCCTTGCTCGGATGCTAGTCGGATCCAACTCTAGGGGGTGGTGCTCATCTCCGTTTCCAAGCCGAAGAGCCAGCGCTGTCCGAAGACGTTTCTGTGGTCATGTGGCCGGCATGACTAAATGCCGAGGCACACGGAACGCTGTTACCTTCCCACTGAAATGGCACCCATTTATCTACTTGCCATTTCTTGCTTTCGAACTGCCACAAAAGCCAACTAAATGGTGAATTTTTTTTTGATGTTGCACATATTAAAGAGAGAAGACATCTTCAGCTTAGAATCATAGAGTTGTAAGGGACCTCCAGGGTCATCTAATCCAACTCCCTGCACAAGGCAGGAAATTCACAAATAGCTCCCCCTCCACACCCGCGGTGATCCCTGTTCCATGCCCAGAGTTTATCCAGTACCACAGGATAGAGATCAAAAGAGAGACATTCTCTTCCATTCCTCAGTGGCGTTTGTAACTACAGTCTAACAAAAGATTTCTTGCTTAGTTACTCAGTACAGTGGGTGCTGTAGAAAGGTCCTTTACGGAGGATACCTTACTCCAGCAAGGTTAAAGGGGACATTCAGTACAAACTGTTTTAATGGTAGCCTTCCCATGCTAATATGGACATCTTTGGTGGGGCTTGTGCCCTTATACAGACACAACAACAACAACACTGGGCCAAGGTTACATCAGCCAGCAGAATGGTCAGTGTAGTGTGCTGGTTAAGAGTGTCAGACTAAGCTCTGGGGGGCCCAGGTTCGAATCCCCACTCTGCTGTGGAAGCTTGCTGGGTGACCTTGGGCCAGTCTAGGGTTGCCAGGTCCAGGTTGGGAACGTCCTATAGATTTAGAGATGGCACCTGGGGAGGACAGGTACCTCAGTGGGGTACAATGCCACAGACTCCACCCTCCAAAGTATCCTTTTTCTCCACGGGAACCACTCTTTGAAGTCTGGGGATGAGCTGGAATTCCAGGGGATCCCCAGGTCCCGCCTGGAGGCTGGCATCCCTAGGCCAGTCACACACTCTCAACCTAACCTACCTCACAGGGGTGTTGTGAGGATAAAACGGAGACAGGAGAACCATGTAAGCT
>NW_015160878.1:4172-5506 GCF_001447785.1 Gekko japonicus
CTCATCTCCATTTCAAGGCCGAAGAGCCAGCGCTGTCCGAAGACGTTTCTGTGGTCATGTGGCCGGCATGACTAAACGCCGAGGCACACGGAACGCTGTTACCTTCCCACTGAAATGGCACCTATTTATCTACTTGCAATTTCTTGCTTTCGAACTGCCACAAAAGCCAACTAAATGGTGAAATTTTTTTTGATGTTGCACATATTACAGAGAAGAGACACCTTCAGCTTAGAATCATAGAGTTGTAAGGGACCTCCAGGGTCATCTAATCCAACCCCCTGCACAATGCAGGAAATTCACAAATAGCTCCCCCTCCACACCCGCGGTGATCCCTGTTCCATGACCAGAGCTTATCCAGTACCACAGGATAGAGATCAAGAGAGAGACATTCTCTTCCATTTCTCACTGGCGCTTGTAACTACAGTCTAACAAAAGATTTCTTGCTTAGTTACTCAGTACAGTGGGTTCTGTAGAAAGGTCCTTTACGGAGGATCCCTTCCTTCAGCAAGGTTAAAGGGGACATTCAGTACAAACTGTTTTAATGGTAGCCTTCCCATGCTAATATGGACATCTTTGGTGGGGCTTGTGCCCTTATACAGACACAACAACAACAACACTGGGCCAAGGTTACATCAGCCAGCAGAATGGTCAGTGTAGTGTGCTGGTTAAGAGTGTCAGACTAAGCTCTGGGGGGCCCAGGTTCGAATCCCCACTCTGCTGTGGAAGCTTGCTGGGTGACCTTGGGCCAGTCTAGGGTTGCCAGGTCCAGGTTGGGAACGTCCTATAGATTTAGAGATGGCACCTGGGGAGGACAGGTACCTCAGTGGGGTACAATGCCACAGACTCCACCCTCCAAAGTATCCTTTTTCTCCACGGGAACCACTCTTTGAAGTCTGGGGATGAGCTGGAATTCCAGGGGATCCCCAGGTCCCGCCTGGAGGCTGGCATCCCTAGGCCAGTCACACACTCTCAACCTAACCTACCTCACAGGGGTGTTGTGAGGATAAAACGGAGACAGGAGAACCATGTAAGCTGCTTTTGGTCTCCACTGGGGAGAAAGGCAAGGGTATAAGTGAAATAAGTAGATAAATAGGTAGCTGGGGGTAAAGTATTGTGTAGATCAGGTTAGCGAAGGCACCCTCCGCTGGGGCTTTTTGAGACCTAGAAATGCTCCCACTCTAAAAATAGACGTCTCTGTACAGAAGATGTCAAGGCACAACCGTACGTCTGGTTGAAAGGGAAGACAGAAGTTGTTTTTCAAAGGGAATGCTTAGGTGACATGAATCAGTGCGCCACGTGGGGCTCGGAGGATAAGATGCCTTTGTGCCACCAGG
>NW_015160878.1:5700-24355 GCF_001447785.1 Gekko japonicus
CTTAGTTCAGAATATACCTCAGCAACTGTAGGGTGTGACGAGGCAGGCATTTGTGGGTGCCTAAGTGTTCCTGGGAGCTGCGGTGTCTCAAGTGGCTAAGACACTGAACTGCAGGCTGTGGAAGGTCGGTAGTTCAGCAGTTCGAGACCCGAGTGTGCTGCATGACGGAGTGAGCTCCCGTCTCTAGTTCCAGCTCCTGCCAACCTAGCAGTTCGAAAGCAAGAAATTGCAAGTAGATAAATAGGTACCACTTTGGTGGGAAGGTAACAGCGCTCCATGCGCCTTGGTGTTTAGTCACTCCGGCCACATGACCATGGAAACGTCTTCGGACAGCGCTGGCTCTTCGGCTTGGAAACAGAGATGAGCACCGCAACCCTAGAGTCAGATTTGACTGGCTTTCGAGCAAGGGAACCTTTACCTTTACGTGTTCCTGTCACAAACATTAATATGTACAACTACAAGAGATAAGACGAATTGTTCCTCTAGACTTCAATTCTACACAAGCTCTTTTCTTTCTTTCTCTTCTTTCTTTCTTTCTGCCATCAAGTCCAAAGCCAATTTAAGGTGACCCTCTGGGGTTTTCAAGGCAGGACACATTCAGGAGTGGTTGCCATTGCCTGCCTCTGCATAGTTACCCTGGACTTCCTTGGTGGTCTCCCATCCAAAAACTGACCAGAGTTGACTCTGCTTCGCTCCCAAGATGTGACAAGATCAAGCTGTCCTGGACTATCCAAGTCAGGGCAAGCTTACTAGCAAATAAAATAGATCCAGGAGAGTAGCGGTGTTGGTCTAAAGCAACAGAGCAAAGTTTGAGTCCGGTGGCACCTTTAAGACCAACAAAGTTTAATTCCTGGTAGTTTAATTCCACGCACATGAAACTTTAATTCCATGCACATAAAAGCTTATACCCAGAATAAAGATTTATTGGTCTGAAAGGTGCCACTGGACGCAAACTTTGTTCTAGCAAATAAAATCCCACGGAAAATGAATAGTAATGGTCAGGATTCCACCATATGACTCCAGACAACACAAGGTAGGCAGTGGAGCTCTGGAGGACAATGCTAATGGTTTCACGGAACAAAATTGGCAGGAGGCCTCCTCCGTGCTGCCCTGAGCCAATAATAAATATCAGGCTGGCTGCAGTTGGACAATTTACTCTCGTTTTACTTCTTCACAGCTTCAACTCATAAGAACATAAGAGAAGCCAAATGTTGGATCAGGCCAATGGCCCATCTAGTCCAACACTCTGTTCATAGGGAACGTGTTCCAACCCTTTTATCATCCTAGTTGCCCTTTTCTGCACTCAAGACTAGATGAGACCCTCTGTGTTAAGATTCTCATCAGGGCACCAGCATTGCTCCTCCCTCAACAGCTGACAGCTCATCTTCCCCTGACCCTTCTATACAGGGACAACCAGTCTGAGGGCTGTCTGAGACTGAGGTAGCTGAGAGCCTGACAGCATCAGGGTTGCCGTTTGGATGCAGAGGCCCTCTGCGTAGGTCGCTTCCCCTCCAGCATTGCTCTGTTGCAGCAAGACACAGAGGTCCACGTGAATACTGTTTAGTTGCCGACAGCACAACCAGTGCATATGGTCCTTGCACAACCGGTGCACATGCCCTTGTCTTCATTTTATTTATTTATTTACTCCATGTATATCCTGCCATTCTCTCCAGTAGGGACCCAAAGTGGCTTACATCCTTCTCCTCTCCTCCATTCTGTTCTCACAACAACCCTGTGAGGTAGCTTAGGCTGAGTCTTAACCACTACGCCACGGTGGCTTGCCAAGGTCAGAGGGCTGCTCATGCTTATTTTGCTCAGATCAGAAGGAGATAATGAAATTTAAACATTACAAGTAATTAAGTGCTGTCAGACGCCTGCTCCTTGGGAGGAAAGCGATGGTGAACCTAAACAGCATGATAAAAAGTAGAGACATCACCCTGCCAACAAAAGTCCACATGGTCAAAGCAATGGTATTCCCAGTAGCCATGTATGGCTGCGAGAGTTGGACTATAAGGAAGGCCGAGCGCCGAAGAATAGATTCTTTTGAACTATGGTGCTGGAGAAGACTCTTGAGAGTCCCTTGGACTGCAAGAAGATCAAATCAGTCCATCCTAAAAGAAATCAACCCTGACTGTTCCCTGGAAGGCCAGATAATGAAACTGAAGCTCAAATACTTTGGCCACCCAATGAGAAGGGAGCACTCACTGGAGAAGACCCTGATGCTGGGAAAGATTGAAGGTCAAAGAAGACGGGGACGGCAAAGGATGAGATGGTTAGACAGTGTCATCGATGCAACGAACATGAAATTGAGCCAACTTCGGAGGACGGCGGAAGACAGGAGGGCCTGGCAGGCGCTGGTCCATGGGGTCACGAAGAGTCGGACTCGACTGTGCGACTGAACAACAACAACAACAAGTCACAACCAGCTTATGGCAAACCCCATAGAATTTTCAAGGCAAGAGACCAGCAGAGTTGGTTTGCCATTGCCTTCCTCTGCATAGCGACCCAGAACTTTCTTGGTGGTCTCCCATCCAAATACAGGTCATGGTTGATGCTGCTTAGATTCCTAGCTCGGTCGAGCTCAAGCTAGTGTGGGCTGTTCAGATTGCTACAGGCTTTACAACAGGGACCACAATGTTTTTAGTAGACAAGTGGAAGGTATGTGAAAAGTTTGGTACTGGAGGCTTTGAGTAAATCAAGAAGCCTATGGAATGGGATGAGGAAAGATGCAGAAAAGATCAAGGAGATGAGAAAGACAGTGACATTTACCCACAGGAATTTATTTATTTATTTTTGTACTTCACCGATGTAAAAGAAAAAAGAAAAAAGAAAGTTCCTCCGCCTTTTATCTCTTTTCTATTCAGAGCCAAAAGCCATTCCCAAGGCCAATGAGCAAGTAATTCCAAAGAAGATCACGAGCCATTTGTATGAATTATAGAACAGCTTCTGCAGTTACGAGGGCTAAAATAATCATTAGGGGAGTTTCAGAGTCTCATATTTTACTATATATGTTAAGCTCCCAACAGAGGGGGAGAATGAAATTTCCCCCGCTGCAGTATGGTATCGCATATTTAGGCACATTATGCCTACTTTATGATTTCCTGTGAATCAGCTGGCCCTTAAGCACTCTTGGAGACAGGATATCAGGCTGAATGGGCCACAGTTCCAGTATGTAAAAGTAGCCCTCTTCTGTTTTCTTAACAATTTCTGGCAAGTATAAAAGGAAACTTGAGGATAATTATTTGTTCTCTATGACCACATTCGCATGAGCCTCCTTTCCAAATGTTCTGACCGTCCCAGAGGAAAGCATTTGCTGGGGACAGTCTCCATTTATGTGCTTTTGGTAATAAGCTAAAAAAAACCAAACCCATTCATACAATGTTTATTAGGACTGATGAAGATGACAAATTATTGACCAACCTTTCCAGTTTCCCAAAATTCTTCAACAAGTTGAACGTTATAGAAGGCAACGTATCCAAAGGAGCGCCTCTTCCCGTATATGCCCCGAAGAGCACTACACTCTGTGGATCAACACCTCCAGGTAGTCCCTGGCCCGAAAGATGTCTGTCTTGCCTCGACCAGGGGCAGGGCCTTTTCTGCCCTGGCCCCTGCCTGGTGGAACATGCTCCCCATGGAGATCAGGGCCCCGCGGGATCTGCTTCAATTCCACAGGGCCTGATAGACGGAGCAGTTCCGCCAGGCCTTTCTTTGGCTGAGGCAGCGGATGTCTAAGTATTGCCTCCCTGAGGCGTTTGTCACTCTATTAACAACTACCGGCTATGGCCAGGAAACTCCCACAACCAGAAAAAGTTTCTTGTTATTAGCTGTGACCACCATTTTAAGATGGTGATGATGATGTTTTAAATTTTAATGTTATTACATTAAGAAGAAGAAGAGAAGAGATTGGATTTATACCCCGCCCTTCACTTGGAGTCTCAGAGCAGCTTACAAACTCCTTTCCCTTCCACTCCCCACAACAGACACCCTGTGAGGTGGGTGGGGCTGAGAGAGCTCTGACACAAACTGCTCTTTTCCAAGGACAGCTGTGACAGAGCTTGTGACTGACCCAAGGTCACATCAGCAGGTGCAAGTGGAGGAGTGGGGAATCAAACCCGGTTCTCCCAGATTAGAGTCCGCACACTTAACCACTACACCAAACTGGCTCTCAGTTAACTAATATATTTTGTATAAATGACATGTTATTACCTGCCCTGAGCCCGCTTCTGGGAAGGGCAGGCAATAAATGTGAAGAAACAAACAAACAAACAAACAAACAAACAGATATTACTCAGCATGGTGGATCTGGTTGGACATGGGTGGGGACAGACCACTAACAGCTTTGAGAGAACAGCTCTGAAAGAACTTTTGAGTGACCCAAGGTCACACCAGTAGCTGCATGTGGAGGAGTGGGGAAATTAAACCCGGTTCTCCCAGATTAGAGTCCGCACACTTAACCACTACACCAAACTGGCTCTCAGTTGCCCTGACTTAAACAGCCCAGGCTAGCCCAATCGTATCAGATCTCAGAAGCTAAGCAGGGTCAGCTCTGGTTAGGACTTGGATGGGAGGAACCCCCACCCCCAAGGAAGTCCAGGATCGCTACATGGAGGCAGAAGAAGAAGAACAGAAGAAGGGATTGGATTTATAGCCCGCCCTTCACTACCCAAAGGTGTCTCAGAGCGGCTTACAAACTCCTTTCCCACCCCCTCCCCACAACAGACACCCTGTGAGGTAAAAGAAGAAGAGATTGGATTTATGCCCCACCCTTCACTACCCAAAGGTGTCTCAGAGCGGCTTACAAACTCCTTTCCCTTCCCCTCCCCACAACAGACACCCTGTGAGGTAAAAGAAGAAGAAGAGATTGGATTTATAGCCCACCCTTCACTACCCAAAGGTGTCTCAGAGTGGCTTACAAACTCCTTTCCTTTCCCTTCCCTTCCCCACAACAGACACCCTGTGAGGTAGGTGGGGCTGAGAGAGCTCTTGACAGACACTGCTCTTTTTCAAGAACAGCTCTTATCAGAACTATGGCTTGCCCAAGGTCATCCAGCCAGGTGCAAGTGGAGGAGTGGGGAATCAAACCCGGTTCTCCCACATTAGAGTCCACACATCTAACCACTACACCAAACTGGCTCTCCCAAACTGGCTCTCCCAAACCACTCACCAAACAGGCAATGGCAAACCACCCCTGAACATCTTGAAAACTCTATGGGGATCGCCATAAGCCAGCAGCAACTTGATGGCACTTTACACCAATAAGAAGCATTAGTGGTTTGGTGGTTTCCTTCACTCAGGCTAGCTCAAATGGACTGCTGTCCAGGGTCCTGAATGAACAAACAGGTGTAGCTGGGGATGTCTTTACCTGAAGCATCCTGGGGCTAGTGGCTGTGAAAACATCCCCTCTTCCATTTTTTGGGAGTCCCCAGTATATTTTTCCACTACACACTGATCAAGGGTTCGCTCCCTTAGGACACCACTAGCAGAATGCGCTCGGATTCTGTCTTTTGTCTCCTTTGCCTAGAGACTGCAGTCTCTTCAGACAGAGTCCAAGAAGTTCAGTACAGACTGAGGCCTGGTTCACACATACTCAAGAATGAAGGAGAAGTGACAGTAAATCTCTGAGGCAGCAAAATGGACTGTTCCGGTTGAGACTGCCAGTGGTGAATTCCAGCTTTGAATGTTCCTTTGCATAAACAGCTCCACGGAAAGAGAAAACCAGTTCAGCGGGGAGAAAAGTTCTAACCCCTTTTTGCTTGCTGTTCAGGCTTTCTACTCGCAGGGAGTTTTTGCACACAGGGGAACTTTCCAAAATGAGATCCTCCACCTGCAGTTTGAAGTGGTACAGTCCAATTGATCACCACGGGGCACTGTTACCGCTTTTCCCGACAGGTGTGAAACATGCCTCAATTAAGTTAAGCCATGGTACGTATAACAAAGATCTCAAGGTACACCGAGTCTACTGGAACACAAACAAACAGCATATGCTCTAGGATAGCATAAAACCAGAAGTAATAATTCAGATGGAACCCTGCCTCCATTTTGCCTTTTGGGGGAAATTCTGTGGTGTATTAAAAAAACTTGTTGGTATGCGCAAAGCTGTGGGGGCCGAAGTGGTTAAGACGCTGAACTTCAGGCTGTGGAAGGTCAGTAGTTCAGCAGTTCGAGACCCGGGTGCCGCATGATGGAGTGAGCACCCATCTCTAGTTCCAGCTCCTGCCAACCTAGCAGTTCGAAAGCAAGAAATTGCAAGTAGATAAATAGGTACCACTTCAGTGGGAAGGTAACAGCATTCCGTGCACCTCGGTGTTTAGTCATGCCGGCCACATGACCACGGAAACGTCTTCGGACAGCGCTGGCTCTTCGGCTTTGAAACAGAGATGAGCACCGCAACCCTAGAGTCGGACTCGATTGGCTTTCGAGCAAGGGAACCTTTACCTTTACCTTTTTATGCACATAACATGCACTACTATTTGGCATTTCCATCCACCCTCCCAGCCTTTTTAGAAATTCAGCTGAACAAGGCTGTGAGAGACAAATGTCTTTATTCCTTTTCAGGGACATGTAAATGCAGAAACCTAAAGATGAAGTACCAGATCAATCCTTCCGTTCTGCAACCAACTTAATGTGACCCCCGCTGTAGGCAAGCATCACCGAATCAAACAGTGGAATAGTATCAGCTATGCTACAGAAGACCTGACCCAAACAGCCCAGGGTAGCCCAGTCTCATCAGAAAACAGAAGCTAAGCAGGGTCAGCTCTTGTTAGTACTCGGATGGGAGTACTCGGACATCCATAGTTGCTATGCGGTGGCAAGCAATGGCAAACCCCCTCTGTTCAACTTGTGCCTTGAAAACCCTATGGAGTTGCCATAAGTCACATGGCAACCTGATAGCACTTTCCATTCTACAGTGAGAAAAGCCAGATCCACTGTGAAAGCAAAGCATTAAAAAATCTTGAGTATTTTAATACACACATCATACACACTCCTGTAGGGCATTTACTAATGTAGCTGCTTCAAAAACCAGTGTACCATTTTTTTTTTAAAAAGTAGATTTCCAAGGATGACCAAGTATTTAATATTGTCACAAGGTTTCTGTTCAATTACTGAGGAGAGGAGGCATCCCAGTTTCTGGATCAAGCCCCCCCCCCCGTACCACCTCTGCTTTGTCGGGATTAAGTACTGGCTTTTACAACTTCCTTTAGAACACTTGCAATGTCTTAGGGGACAAGAAACCTTCAGAGCGCCATGGAAAGCTGTCTTAGAAAATGCTTTATGTCATACAATGGAAATTTACATTTGCAAAAATCAACATTCAGGGCAAGTATTTTAGCCAGACATCATGTCATTAGCCATAATGCTTAGACCAGACTTGATGTGGTATTGAATGTGTCAAAGGTATAAAAAATGTTTTTCCCCACAATGACATACGGCTAGATAGGAAAAAGGGAAGGCACAGATTGGCTGCAACTATGTGCATATATAATTGTGCCTAAGTGGTTACTTTTCATGCTGTATGTTCAGTCTCCTCCCACTTAGGGTTGCCAGCTTTGGTTGGAGAAATTCCTGGAGATTGTGGGGG
The DNA here is from genome assembly GCF_001447785.1 of Gekko japonicus. NCBI lineage: Eukaryota > Metazoa > Chordata > Lepidosauria > Squamata > Gekkonidae > Gekko > Gekko japonicus. Next base: position 13,280 of record NW_015160878.1, read on the forward strand.
GTGGAGTCTGAGGAGGGCGGGGTTTGGGGAGGGAAAGGACTTCAATGGAGTATATAATGCCACAGAGCCCACCTTCCAAAGCAGCCATTTTCTCCAGGCGAACTGATCTCTGTTGCCTGGAGATCAGTTGTAATACCAGGAGATCTCCAGTCAACACCTGGAGATTGGCAACCATGCATCTGCGGCTTTCCACAGAGTTTTAAAGACATAATGAATACCTTTTAAAAATACCTTCTCAACTTGCCTGTGTCCGTTCCATGTAATATGTTAAAATCCTCTTCTGATGTGATATTAACCAAGTCCCGAAGGCAGAGAATGCCGATAAATTACAGTCACTGTCTGAACTGACGAGGTTTAGTGATGTACAAATGTAACTAATTCATGACTTGAGCAAAGTCTCACAAACAGAGTTTTTGTTTCGTGACTCGAGGAAACAGGTGGGTTCTAGCTAGCTGACCAGAAAAGGAAGGATGGATCTCCTTTGCCCACTAAAAAAAGGCTATGCCGAAGACCAGGGCACTGGCATGGACAAAAGCCAGGTGGGAAACTGGGCAAGCGGGCTGGATCCAACCCAACATCTCCTGCTATGAATTATGGGAGAATTGGTGTTTGTTCCAGGTCATACTCATAGCCTCAAATTCTTCAGTAACTCTCACAGATTTGATCAAGCACATAATCCATGGTTTACAACTATTTATATATAACCATATAATTATAAATGTATTATAATTATAATCATAAAAAATAATGATACATTATATAATTATTTAACTTATAAGTATATAAGAAGAAGAAGAGAGGAAGAGATTGGATTTATACCCCGCCCTTCAATTGGAGTCTCAGAGCGGCTTACAAATGCCTTCCCCTCCCCCTCCCCACAACAGACACCCTGTGAGGTGGGTGGGGCTGAGAGAGCTCTGACACAAACAGCTCTTTTTTTCAAGAACAGCTCATATCAGAGCTACGGCTTGCCCAAGGTCATCCAGCCAGGTGCAAGTGGAGGAGTGGGGAATCAAACCCGGTTCTCCCAGGTTAGAGTCCGCACACTTAACCACTACACCAAACTGGCTCTCTTATAATGTATTATTATTTATTTATTAATTATATTTGTACCCCGCCCATCCCGCAAGCGGGCTCAGGGTGGCTAACACTGCGGTACAATGTACAGGCTAATTATAATGTAGCAGCAGCTCTCAGGGTCGCTGCAGCCCCGTGACAGCAAAAGGTGCACCGGTTAAATTTCTGCCTGTTCAGCCGATGTGGATGGTTTAAGACAGTGATGGTGAACCTTTTAGAGACTGAGTGCCCAAACTGCGACCCAAAACCCACTTATTTATCACAAAGTGCCAACACGGCAATTTAACCTGAATACTGAGGTTTTACTTTAGAAAAAACAACTAATACATTAACTTAAGATGATCTAAACAAAGTAAGGAAAGCAATCCCAAATGCTTTCATTTACTTAAAATTATTTGGCAGAGAATTCGACACTTTACTGATGGTCTGGGCCTGGCTGGGGCGATGGCACGCGTGCCCACAGAGAGGGCTCTGAGTGCCACCTCTGGCACCCGTGCCATAGGTTCACCACCACTGGTTTAAGACATGCTGGGAAGTCAGGTATTACAAAACGGAAGAGACCACAGGAGGGAAGAGGAAAGACACAAGCTAGGACTGCTTTCCCCTTCTGCCCCACAGCTGTGTTCCCCTTCACAAATGGTGGCGGTGGAAAGTGGAAGTCGCAACCAACTTAATAGCAACCCTGTAGGGTTTTCAAGGAGCTGCGGTGGCTCAAGTGGTTAAGACGCTGAACTGCAGGCTGTGGAAGGTCGGTAGTTCAGCAGTTCGAGACCCGGGTGTGTGCCGCATGACGGAGTGAGCTCCCGTCTCTAGTTCCAGCTCCTGCCAACCTGGCAGTTTGAAAGCAAGAAATTGCAAGTAGATAAATAGGTACCGCTTCGGCGGGAAGGTAACAGCGTTCCGTGCGCCTTGTTGTTTAGTCATGCTGGCCACAGGACCAACAATTTCATTAATTTCACCGATGTACCATAACATAGTTGCAAGAGATTCTCTGAAAGAACGTTCCTAGGGCAAAGTGCTTGTATAATCCCTGATGAAGCAACAATGAAATTCTTGATACGTACCTGTTGAAATAACAGACTGAGTCGCTGCTTTCATCCACATTCGGAAGAAGAACAGTATCAAAACGGTAGAACATTCCGAGGATCATCATCAATCTCACCATTTTCGGCTGCCTTTGTGCATTTATATATGCAGATTTTTGTACACATTTTTGTATAAGGATTTTTTGATTGTTATTTAAATATTTTCTAGCGCAGTTACTTCACAGTTTCTTCTTTTTTTTTCGGTCTGCCTCAGGTTTTGTACACTGTTTTCAAAGCAGATGTGCTTCCTTTCCGGGGAAGAGGAAGCTCGTTTTTGAAAGCCAAACACAACGAAAGACTTTTGTCAGTCAGTGGTGTCAGAGGACTCCTGTGCTCATTCGAAGATGAAAGATGGCGAGAGAAGAGCCAGTGGTCAGAATAGCAGTGACCCCAGATGGGTCACCTCATGGCAATGCAAGGCACAGGCTAGGCAAAGCCCAGGTCTAACTAAGGCCTAGTTCTTCTCTGTAACTAATGTTATAATTAGGCCTCCTGGGGTTCTCTTTAATATTTACAAAGCAGCCACTAGGGAAGCGGTGGAGTGGAGCTGGATTTGAGCCACAACTTGGGGGAAGGGGGATTTAACCCTCCTTTCAACTGCCGAGCAGAACATGAGCTAGGGTTGCCACCAGTGTTCCCTCTAAGCTGAGTTAGTGTGAGCTGGCTCACAGTTTTTTAGCCTCCAGCTCACAGATTTTTGGCTTAGTTCAGGAAGGATGGCTCCAGAGCAAACTAATTTATGCAGTAGCCAAATCGCTCACTCACAACTTTAATGCCAGTAGCTCACAAAGCAGAAATTTTGCTCACAAGACTCCACAGCTTAGAGGGAACATTGGTTGCCACCTCTGGATTGGGAAATACTCGGAGATTTGGGGTTTGGAGTGTAGGGGAGGGCGGGGTTTGGGGAGGGGAGGGACCCCAGCAGTGTATATTGCCACAGAGTCCACCCTCCAAGGTAGCCGTTTTCTCCAGGTGGAACTGATCATAGCCACCTGGAGATCAATTGTAATAGTGGGCGATCTCCAGGTGCCACCTGGATGTTGGCAACCCTAATATGAACGAACCAGCGGGTGTTCAAGTCATTCAAATTAGCATCAGCCACAATCAGCACCAGACTGGGGTGAGTATGCTTGTCAGCTTGGTGGAGGAGAGCCAGTTTGGTATAGTGGTTAGGAGCATGGACTCTAATCTGGTTCGATTCCCCACCCCTCTACATGCAGCTGCCGGTGTGACCTTGGGTCAGCCATAAGTTCTTTCAGAGCCGTTCTCCCATGAGCAGTTCTCAAGAGAGCTCTCTCAGCCCCGCCTACCTCACAGGGTGTCTGTTGTGGGGAGGGGAAGGGAAAGGAGATTTTTAAGCTGCTCTGAAACTCCTTTGGGTATAAATCTAATCTCTTCTTCGTCTTCATTAGTCCTGAGCGGTTGCTCATTTTGGTGTGTTCCTCTCCATACGTGTGGCTGCCATTTTCTGTGAACAGGGGCATGTTAAGGTTGCCAACTCTGGGTTGGGAAATTCCTGGAGATTTGGGGGTGGAGATGAGGGGGCAGGTCAGCAGGGATGCAATGCCACAGAGTCCACTCTCCAAACCTGCCACTGTCTCCAGCGGATTGAATCTCTACAGACTGGAGATCAGTCGTAATTCTGGGGGGACTCCAGGCCTGACCCAGAGTTGGCAACTGTAAGCAATAAGCACATTTTCTGGAAATCAAGATTTGATATATTTGAGTGTATTGAAGCTGGAAGGCATGTCTGCTGCCTGATACCAAACAAAAATGGCAGCCAGGAGGATCATGGGTACGACACTCTCCAGTTATAAGAGGCCAAAGGACCAAACTTGGAACAAGAGTACAGGGATATTATTAGACATGGTTGTTGTTCAGTCGCACAGTTGAGTCCGACTCTCCACGACCCCATGGACCACGCCACGCCAGGCCCTCCTGTCTTCTGCCATCCTCTGGAGTTTGCTCAATTTCATGTTCGTTGCATTGGTAACACTGACTAACCATCTCATCCTTGGCTGTCCCTTGATTCTGTTACCTTCAGTCTTTCCCGGCATCAGGGTCTTCTCCAGTGAGTGCTCCCTTCTCATTTGGGGGCCAAAGTATTTGAGCTTCAGCTTCAGTCTCTGGCCTTCCAGGGAACATTCAGGGTTGATTTCTTTTAGGATTGACTGATTTGATCTCCCTGCAGTCCAAGGGACTCTCAAGAGTCTTCTCCAGCACCATCATTTAGCCTTTTGTTACTGTCCATGGGGTTTTCTTGGCAAAGATACTTGAGTGGGTTGCCATTTCTTTCTTCAGTGGGTTGCATTTTGTCTGAGTTCTCCGCTGTGGCCTGTCCGTCCTTGGTAGCCCTCCATGGCATAGCCCACAGCCTCATCGAACCACGCAAGCCCCCTCACCACAACAAGGTGAGGTAATCCCATGAGATGGATTAGGCATACAGGGGCAGTTAAAAACACCACCATCAACCACATCACAGATGTGACATCTATCCTGACCCCTTCCCCCCTCACGGTACAAGCAGCTGGGGGGTATCCCTTCCCCTCAAACCCATGAGCTCATATGCATGCACTTTTTAATAACTGAAAGCAAGAAATTTATTTATTTATACCCCATCTTTGTCTCCAGTTAAGGACCCATCTTCTCCTCTCCTCCATCTTCCCCTCACAACAACCCTGTGAGGTAGGCTAGGCTGACTGGCACAAACTTACCCAGCAAGCGTCCATGGCTGAGTGAGGATTTGAACCAGAGTCTCTCAGATCCTAAGCCAAAACGCTAACTGCTACATCACAAGGAAGAAAAAAATGGCAGCCAAAGAAAGAGAATATGAAGATTTCGAGAAATAAGCACTATTTTTCCACCCAGCTCTTAAAAAAAAAACAACACAAAAAACCTGCATGATCAAATTCAGGAGAAAAAATTCATTCCCGCTGCCCATTCCACCCCTACTGCAAAAAATACGAGCAGTTTCATAACATCGAACCACGCAAGCCCCCTCACCGCAACAAGGTGAGGTAACCCCATGAGAGGGACTAGAAATACAGGGGCAGTTAAAAACATCACCATCAACCACATCACAGATGTGACGTCTATCCTGACCCCTTCCCCCCTCACAGTACAAGCAGCCGGGGGGGTACCCCTTCCCCCCAAACCCATGAGCTCATATTTTTTATAGCTGAAAGCAAGAAATTTATTTATTTATACCCCATCTTTGTCTCCAGTTAAGGACCCAACTTCTCCTCTCCTCCATCTTCCCCTCACAACAACCCTGTGAGGTAGGCTAGGCTGACTGGCACAAACTTACCCAGCAAGCGTCCATGGATGAGTGAGGATTTGAACCAGAGTCTCTCAGATCCTAAGCCAAAACGCTAACTGCTACATCACAAGGAAGAAAAAAATGGCAGCCAAAGAAAGAGAATATGAAGATTTCGAGAAATAAGCACTATTTTTCCTCCCAGCTCTTAAAAAACAAAACAAAAAACCTATATGATCAAATTCAGGGGGAAAAAATTCATTCCCGCTGCCCATTTCCCCCACTACTGCAAAAAATACGAGCAGTTTCATATTAAAATGAACTCTGTCTCTTCCAAATCAAATGAGATAATGTGACTAGGTCACTTCAGGCTTCATATAGGCTACAGCTTCAAAGATAAAGCAGATTTCCCTAATAATGAGAGAACATTCATTTTTTCCCCCTGCACAGTCCTGACATCTAGTGGCTGAAGAGAGCATAGCAACAGTAGCCAATTCAAAATAATTTGGAGGTCTCTCTTTGTGCCAAGCGTCAAGGAATTCGAAGCAAAGCAAAAGACTTGAGAGATCTTTAAAGACCAACACAGGTTTTTTGTAGCATTGGTTTTCCTAGTTTCTTGCCTGTTTCATCAGATGCATGTGCAGTGAAGCTTAATTGGCAAGACCAGAGAAATTTCAGGGAGGAGGAGGAGGAGGAGAAGGAGGAGGAGGAACCTTGCTTATCTTAAGGTTGCCAACTTCCAGGCAAGGCCTGGTTTTCTTCCAGAATTACAAGTGATCTCCAGAATACAGACATGACTTCCCCTGGAGGAAATGGCCGCTTTGGAGAGTAGATTCTGGAATCACATCGCTGTACAGCTTCCTCCCTACCCCAAACTCTACCCCCGCCAGGTTCCACCTCCAAATTTCGAGGAATTTCTGTGCCAGGGTCCATCCTTATAACAGAACTCTTACCAAGGCCTTTAACAGCTGATTGGTAAACCATCAACCAACCCCATTTTATCCTGTGTGTGGTGGTTCCCCCAGGGCAGGAAGAAACAAGGCTTACTATGATGCACTTGCTACATTGCTGCTCCCACATTTTTTTGGGGGGGGGTTACCAACCGCCTGGAGTAAATGAGGAGGAGGAGATTGGATTTATACCCTGCCATTCACTACCCAAAGGAGCCTCAGAGCGGCTTACACTCTCCTTCCCCTTCCCCTCCCCACAACAGACACCCTGTGAGGTAGGTGGGGATGAGAGAGCTCTCTTGAGAACTGCCCTTGAGAGAACAGCTCTAAGAGAACTTATGACTGACCCAGGGGCACACCAGCAGCTGCATGTGGAGGAGTAGGGACTTAAACCTGGTACTCCCAGATTAGAGTCTGCGCTCTTAACCGCTACACCAAACTGGTTCTCCATTAGATGAAACCCCATCCCTTTAATAGAAGCTTAATGTGTAGAGATGGGCAACTGATGGAATGGAAGTCAATGACATCCCATTAAGCCTCTCTTAAAGGGAAAGGACTCCCCCCTCCTTTCCAGGCAGCCGACAATCTTAGCCTAGTATTGGCTTCTCTTTGGCAGTGGCTTTCCAAGGCCTAAGTCCGAGAGTTTTTCCAAACCTTGCTACATAAAGATCCTTTTACATATATGAACAAATGACTCGATTATAGATGACTCTACTGAGTCAGACCACTCGTCTATCAGAGTCAGTATTAGCTCTGACTGGCAGCAGCTCTTAGGCACAGGTTTTTCACATCCCCTTCTTAGATCCTTTAGCTGGAAAGCAGGGACTGAACGCCCGGCCTTCTGAATACAGAGCAGATGCTCTACCACTAAGCTACTGCAATTTAACTGGAGGGGGCACCTGACTGTGGGTTCCTCTTAAGGATGAACGGATTCCACCGGCCAGTTTAGTGTAGTGGTTAAGAGCAGCAGACTCTAATCCTGGAGAACCAGGTTTGATTCCCCACTCCTCCACTTGCACCTGGCTGGATGACCTTGTGTCACTCAAGTTCTCTGACAGCTGTTCTCTCAAGAGCTCTCTCAGCCCCACCCACCTCACAGGGTGTCTGTTGTGGGGAGGGGAAGGGAAAGGAGATTGTAAACTGCTCTGAGAGAAAGGCGGGGTATAAATCCAATCTCTTCTTCTTCTCTTTTTCTTCTCTCTTCATTCCATCATTGTTTCTCTGATCATCTTTGCATCACATTCCAGTCTTCAGTGTCTCTTTTCAGCTTTGTTTCCATTATTTCACCTGAAACTATATCCACTTCAACACTCAATATGATATTTTGGGTGTTTTGGGCTGAATAATCCCTGGATTCCTTGGGAGGGTCATGGCGAACAACTGAAAGCCCAACTCAGGGGCATGTCCAGACCAAAGCATGTGTTGTGTGTGCATCCACATATGTATGCACTGAGGTAGTAAGATGAGGTGCAAACTGCTTTCATGCACATTGATTAATGCATGTTTACTCCACTTTGTTACTGGATTTTACTGTGTGAAATCCATTCCGCAAATGATCGCTAAAGTGCACTGAAAGTGCATTATTCAGCATGTGTGAAAGCACCTGCAAAGATATGGGCCGGGCAGGGAGAGGCGCAAATGGGTGCATATTGATGGGTGCAGATAATGCATGCCTTTATCCAGGGCTTTTTTTGTAGAAAACCCCCAGCAGGAACTCATTAGCAATAATAGGCCACACCCAACAGCAGAAATGTATTAGCATATTGGGCCACACCCCTGACAGCACAGCTCATTAGCATATGAGGCCACACCCCTGTGTTACCAGAAGTGTAGTTATCCAGCCACACCCACCTTTTGCTTCTTATTCTGTTTACCTTGTTTGTTGTCAAAACCCAGGGCCTTTTTTTGTAGCAGGAACTCCTTTGCATGTTAGGCCACACACCCCTAATGTAGCCAATCCTAATGAGTTCCTGCTGTTGGGTGTGGCCTATTATGCTAATGAGTTCCTGCTGGGTGTGGCCAACTCGGAAGCCAGCTGGAACTCCGTTCCTTGCGTTCCTACCCAAAAATAGCCCTGCCTTTATCTCTAATGCTGTAATCTGCTCTGAGCCCCACAATAGTGGGAGAGAATGGAATAGAAATTGAGAGAATAAATAAATAATAAGAAGAGGAGCAAGAAGTAGCTGTGCTTCTGGTGAGAAGACTGAAGATCGTGCACCTGAACCTGCCTTGTCCCATGCGAGACTATTGGTTCAATACAAAGAGATGGTTTTTGACCAGTAAAGTCCAAAATGATCAGGAAACAGATTATCTGAAGGTATGATGGTGTAGAAATAGGGGTAAACAGAAGAGCTGAAGCCCCTTTCTCATTTCCTTCTGTAACCATGGACAACAGGTTGAGGTGGTCAGAAAGGAGAGGGTGAAGACCGAGTTACCATCCTCAAGAGAGAGAAGAGATTGGATTTACACCCCGTCCTTCACTTAGAGTCTCAGAGCTGCTTATAAACTCCTTTCCCTTCCCCTCCCCACAACAGACACCCCTGTGAGGTAAAAGAAGAAGAGATTGGATTTATACCCCGCCCTTCACTACCCAAAGGAGTCTCAGAGCGGCTTACAAACTCCTTTCCCTCCCCTCCCCTCCCCACAACAGACACCCTGTGAGGTAGGTTGGGCTGAGAGAGCTCTTTCAAGAACTGCCCTTTCAAGGACAGCTCTTGTCAGAACTATGTCTTGCCCAAGGTCATCCAGCAGCTGCAAGTGGAGGAGTGGGGAATCAAACCTCATTCTCCCAGATTAAAGTCCACACACTTAACCACTACACCAAACTGGCTCACCCTCCCCAAATTACAACTGATCTCCAGACCATAGAGGTCCAAACCCCCTGGAGGAAACAGGCGCTTCAGAGGGCTGACTCTGTATGGTATACCATAGAGTCTAGACAGATGGACATCCTAGAGTGGCATCATATCCTTACTGAACTCCCTCTTCAAATTTCCCCCTTCAACTTTTCACCCCCAGTTTTACAGGAACCTCCCAGGGCAGAGTTGACAACCCTGTTCCAATGGCAGCAGTACACATCTTATATAAATCATGAGTAGAGCATGCCTTTCATTTTATGCATACACAACTGTTTCACATAATAGCTACACACAGCTATGAGAGATTTTACTGTATTTCCTATTTCCTAACATCTGAAGGTTTCCTTCATAGGAAGGCTTCTGCCTTTCATGGGTAGCACAGTACAGACAGCAAGGCCGTATCCCCTTTGGGACACGAGAGCTCCAGGATAATCATTACAAAACAGAGAGATGTCTGACATATGTATCTCCCCAAGCACTGCTCAAAAGGACCATAAATCTTCTGGAGCTTCATCCCCCACTTTTGACAACCATGATCTATCCAGTTCACCTCTTTCTGCCACTTGTTTGTGACAGGCTGGAATCAGAACATCTGGAGTCAGTGTCCCAACGTCTTGCAATAAGATACAAAATGGCATCATTCTTTTAAAACATTTTCCGTAAGTCCACATTCAGATCCCTAATGAATGACGCAAGGCCATACCAGCACGTGCTCCTTAGGCTATTTTAAATGTCTCTTTCAGGACATGAAACATTTGTAATTTTTTTTTAATTCCCAAACTACACAATGCAGATGAAAAGACGGCTTCGGTCCCTGCTGGTCCATATGGCTGAATGGCCTTGTTTCGGGAGCCATGAGGATTGTTCAATCCAAATTGTTATTGCTGAATCAAATAATTGTTGAATCCAAATCATTATTGGTTTGGAAGTATTTTTTATGGGGCTCCTGCAGACCTAGCAGTTCGAAAGCAAGAAATTGCAAGTAGATAGATAGGTACCACTTCGGTGGGAAGGTAACAGCGTTCCACGCGCCTTAGTTTTAGTCATGCCGGCCACATGACCATGGAAATGTCTTCAGACAGCGCTGGCTCTTCGGCTTTGAAACGGAGATGAGCACCGCAACTCTAGAGTCGGATTTGACTGGCTTTCGAGCAAGGGAACCTTTCCCTTTTTAAGGAACAGAGGTTGTAGGACCTAGCCTTGCATCTTCATTATATGCAGCTGTGAGATTTTGTTATGGGGGAGAATCGTCCTTGTAAACCTCCCTGATCACTTTACAAGCCAGAAGGGTTAATTAGGGAGTGGAATTCTTATCAGCTGGCTGTCTTGCGGCAGAGGAACAGACCTAATAGGAGGGAGCTACTGGTGTTATTGACGCTCTCTTTAGGCTTCACAGGGTGGGGCCGGCCACACTCTGTGTTGAAATGATCCAGTCTCTCCAATCTTATAATGGACTCTTCTAAGGAATTGGCCTCACAGATGATTGGATGTTTTCTGCTTTGCTTACATCCCTTTCTACTACAACTGAATTTTTTTCAATTAAATCCAGTTGTTTTCTTTTTGAACCTTGTCTTCAGAATTTATTTTGCTGAGTGACTGCGTTTATCTACACAAGCGAACCCCAGGGTCTTTGGGACCGGACAGGGGGACTCAGCTTAAATCACTCTTGCTAGTGATAGACAAAGTTGGATATCACGGTCCGCACAGGACCCTGAGAAGTCGCCATCTCTTGCATGGAGACTGGCCTTTGTACCCAAGGAAAATGTCGTTCTTTCCATAGTACTGTCATTGCTATTATATTGCCTTGCCAAAGGCATCCTGGGCCCTTACCTGGATGGCCTGGGCTATTC
>NW_015160878.1:25568-33139 GCF_001447785.1 Gekko japonicus
CATGGAAATGTCTTCAGACAGCGCTGGCTCTTCGGCTTTGAAACGGAGATGAGCACCGCAACTCTAGAGTCGGATTTGACTGGCTTTCGAGCAAGGGAACCTTTCCCTTTTTAAGGAACAGAGGTTGTAGGACCTAGCCTTGCATCTTCATTATATGCAGCTGTGAGATTTTGTTATGGGGGAGAATCGTCCTTGTAAACCTCCCTGATCACTTTACAAGCCAGAAGGGTTAATTAGGGAGTGGAATTCTTATCAGCTGGCTGTCTTGCGGCAGAGGAACAGACCTAATAGGAGGGAGCTACTGGTGTTATTGACGCTCTCTTTAGGCTTCACAGGGTGGGGCCGGCCACACTCTGTGTTGAAATGATCCAGTCTCTCCAATCTTATAATGGACTCTTCTAAGGAATTGGCCTCACAGATGATTGGATGTTTTCTGCTTTGCTTACATCCCTTTCTACTACAACTGAATTTTTTTCAATTAAATCCAGTTGTTTTCTTTTTGAACCTTGTCTTCAGAATTTATTTTGCTGAGTGACTGCGTTTATCTACACAAGCGAACCCCAGGGTCTTTGGGACCGGACAGGGGGACTCAGCTTAAATCACTCTTGCTAGTGATAGACAAAGTTGGATATCACGGTCCGCACAGGACCCTGAGAAGTCGCCATCTCTTGCATGGAGACTGGCCTTTGTACCCAAGGAAAATGTCGTTCTTTCCATAGTACTGTCATTGCTATTATATTGCCTTGCCAAAGGCATCCTGGGCCCTTACCTGGATGGCCTGGGCTATTCAACTCTCACCAGACCTCAGAAGCGCAGCAGGGTCAGCTCTGGCTAGTACTGGGACAGGAGACAACCAAGGAAGTCCAGGGTTGCTAGGCAGAGACAGGCAATGGCAAAACCACCGCTGTTTGTCTCTTCTCAGTTTGGTGTAGTGGTTAAGTGTGTGGACTCTAATGTGGGCTGCACCTGGCTGGATGACCTTGGGCAAGCCATAGTTCTAGCACAGCTGTCCTTGAAAAAGAGCAGTTTCTGTCAAGAGCTCTCTCAGCCCCACCTACCTCACAGGGCGTCTGTGGTGGAGAGGGGGAGGGAAAGGAGTTTGCAAGCCACTCTGAGACTCCCTTGGGTAGTGAAGGGTGGGATACAAATCCAATCTCCTCTTCTTCTTCTTCCCTTGAAAACCCTATGGAGTCACCCTAAGACCACCTCCGCCAGGAGTCATGGGCGGCTCTTGAAAATGGCCTGTGATATGAATGGCGAGGAGCACACACAGCCTGCTCGTGCCGTCTTACAGTGACCATTTTATCTTTAAGATTTTAGACACTCCGCTATCCCAGCTGTGCTTCTCAGTACAGGGCTCCTCTATCAAGTGCAACAGTGCAGAGAGCAGCAGGAAAGCACATGCTTTGCATTTAGAAAGGCTTGGATGATCACAGGTGTGATGTGTGGGATTTCTCTTTCAAATGGGGCCTTTTCTCTTTCACAGACATTTCTCTTTCAGATGTGGCATATCACCTCAGAATGGATGCACCAGTGTTACTGCCTGTGAAATAACTTTTAATATGTATTTCTGGAGTACATAAGCAGACTTCACCAAGAGGTAGATAGCCTCTCCTCCACGAACATTAAACATGTTATTAATAACAATATGGAATACCCATGTGAATGGGTACATGCGGCATTCCCTCATGGGGATTTTGGAATGCTCTTGCCCTGAGGCAGGGCTTTATAGTTTTAAAATGGTTTCCCCAAGGGTGAGGTAGAGAAGTATTTTATTATCTAATACTCAAGTGTGAGCTAATCTGCAGATACCTAAATCTACGGATTGGGCTCACACCGACAGAAAACAGATAGATTCGGGTCGGTAGCCTGTTTGGTGTAGCGCTTAAGTGCGTGGACTCTAATCTGGGAGAACCGGGTTTGATTCCCCACTCCTCCACTCGCACCTGGCTGGATGACCTTGGGCAAGCCGTAGTTCTGTCAGAACTGTCCTTGAAAAAGAGCAGTTTCTGTCAGAGCTCTCTCAGCCCCACTTACCTCAAAGGGTGTCTGTTGTGGGGAGGGGAAGGGAAAGGAGTTTGTAAGCCACTCTGAGACTTCCTTGGGTAGTGAAGGGTGGGGTATAAATCCAATTTCTTCTTCTTCTTTTACCTCACAGGGTGTCTGTTGTGGGGAGGGGAAGGGAAAGGAGTTTGTAAGCCGCTCTGAGACACCTTTGGGTAGTGAAGGGTGGGGTATAAATCCAATCTCTTCTTCTTCTTTTACCTCACAGGGTGCCTGTTGTGGGGAGGGGAAGGGAAAGGAGTTTGTAAGCCGCTCTGAGACACCTTTGGGTAGTGAAGGGCGGGGTATAAATCCAACAAAGTTGGAGTCCAGTGGCACCTTGAAGACCAACAAAGTTTAATGCTGAGTATAAGCTTTTTGGTGCATGCACACTTACCTTGAATTAAGCTTAAAGGTGCCACTGGACTCAGCCTTTGTTCAGAAAACAGATAGTTCTGCAAACTGCTGACGTCCCACCTTTTAGCCTGAAGCTCTATGTAGCCACCCAGGGATCCCTGTAGCAAGCTCAGGGCCCTTTCCTCTCCTCCTTGTGACGGGATGGGGAAGGATGTGGGAGAAAACAGATAATATTTATCTCGTGTACACTCTGGTTAAGAGCAAATTGGATACAGATGTCTCCCGGCTGTACGGGATACCTTTGCTTCGCTGGAAGCTTGCTGTAAATCTGCTCGCTTAATGTACCTGCGGCCAGTGATTTTAATTTAGGGGACACTGGGAACTCCCCTGCACATGACCCTCATATATTATGCAGAGAAGAGGGGGCTCGGTTTGGATTTGAGGCCTCTCAGGGGAGGTGCTGTTAGATTTATGGGAGGGCTACATTACCGCAAGAAGTTCAGGGGGCAGGACGAGGATCTTTCATTGATTAGCAAAGCAGTAAAGAAAAGAAAAAAAATCAGTGAAAAGGGGACTTTGAAAAAAGCCTCTTTAGGGCCGTAATAAAAACGTTACATTAGATTTATTTTATCTATGATAATCCAAGGTCTATGACTGGTTTTCATACTTTTTACCTTCATTGAATGCTTCATCTTGTCTGCTCAGGAACACACATTGGGGTTGTCAGGCCATGTAACCAACGGCTACAGCTTGGAGCATCCATGCGGATAACTGGGTGGGGGGCGAGTTAAATTCCTCCTTTGAGAATGGCAGATCTTAGTGCCACGTCGAGGCTGCCGCCTGGCAATTGCTCAGAGCTTCATGGCAGGGACGTTTGGGGGGGGGGCTGTGTCATTGTCTGCGCCATGACATCACTTCCAGGAAAACCTGGAACTGACATCAACTAGTTCTAGGAGGCACCAGAAACTCTATGGTTTCCAACAGTTCTGAGAGCTAGCTGTCATTGTTTCCAGGTTTTTTTCCAACAGTGGTATTGTGGTGCAGGTAACAAAGCTGCGGTGGCTCAAGTGGTTAAGACGCTGAACTGCAGGCTGTGGAAGGTCGGTAGTTCAGCAGTTCGAGACCCGGGTGCCGCATTACGGAGTGAGCTCCCGTCTCTAGTTCCAGCTCCTGCCAACCTAGCAGTTCGAAAGCAAGGAATTGCAAGTAGATAAATAGGTACCACTTCGGTGGGAAGGTAACAGCATTCCGTGCGCCTTGGTGTGTAGTCATGCCGGCCACATGACCATGGAAACGTCTTCGGACAGCGCTGGCTCTTCGGCTTTGAAACGGAGATGAGCACCGCAACCCTAGAGTCGGATTTGACTGGCTTTCGAGCAAAGGAACCTTTACCTTTTTAACACTGACTTTAAAAAATTCTCCCACCACTGATATGAGGATTTGGGGGGGGGGCTGCTGTAAGGATTTGGGGGAGTGATGAGCTCGCGTATGGTACTGGCCAATACTGTAAGTATTCGGGGGGGTGTGTGTGCTCAGTTCTCACATGGTACAAGCCAGAGAGCAGGCTGCAGTCCATGTAGGGTAAAAAAAAAATCCCTATGCGGAAATAGTCTACCTTTCCAATCAGGGACAGTATAGTGTAGTGGTTAACATGTCCGAATAAGATCTGGGTGGGACAGCCAGGTCTTCCGCTATAGTGGGAGGCCTCCTGCCATTCTGCACTCCGACGACTGCTCTGTGGAGCCGTGGAAGCAAACGCAAAGAGATTTGGCTTGTCCCGAGAGCAACACCACATCATTACTTCCAGGTAGCTCATTACCCCCTTCCCTACCTCCAAAAGCTCCTCCGCTCCATCTGCTGACAGCCCTCGATCTGGGAGACCTAATTTCAAATCCCCACTTGATTAAGGGGCAACAACCTCTCAGCCTAACTGTAACGATTCCTTGTTTCTCTGTGTGTGTGTCTCTTTAAAAGTTTGGCTGCATGGCTGTGGTAGATAAACTAGAGTGGTTGAAAGGCAAGTGTGGTATGATTAGTGGTTGACAGAGAGGGGGAGGGGTTTTGGAAGTGAATCTGAATGGATGAGTATGTGTGTCAGTCAGTAGTTTCAGTTAGATGTTGACAGTTGATGTTCAGTTAGTTAGTTAGACAAGCAGTTTGGTGTTGAAGCAGTTAAGCTGACAGCTGAGGTGGTTCAGTGAAACGGGAAAGAGATCTAAAAGCTGAAAGTCTAGGAAAAAGTAAAGTTTAAGTCAGGGGTCTGCAACCTTTAAGACATAAAGAGCCACTTGGACCCGTTTCCGACGGAAAAAAAACAACCTGGGAGCCGCAAAACCATTGCGACATTTAAACCAAATATAACACTGCATATATTGTTTCCACAACTACTGGTCGCTTACACACACATGTAAACACAAAAAGGAGCTAACCTTTCAGCTGCAAATACATTTTTAAAGTGAAACTAGTTCTCCCCAATAAAGAGGACATCACACTAACCTACCTCACATGGTGGTTAGGGGGGTACTATGGGGAGAGGGAAAACCACATATGCCAACCGGAGCTCCTGAAAGGAAAGGAAAATTCAACGTGCACTAGATCTAGACACCAGGAGTTCCATAGCCAGAGTTCTGAAGTTGTTGTTTCTTTGCAAATAGCAGCCACCAAGTGCCCCCACCCCAAATTTAGATTGGGCCTTGAGGGGGGTGCACATGTGGCATTTTAGAAGCTCACATGAAGCTGCCTTCTACTGAATCAGACCCTCAGTCCTTCAAAATCAGGACTGCCTACTCAGACTGGGAGGAGCTCTCCAGGGTCTCAGGCAGAGGTCTTTCAGAACACCTGCTGCCTGATCCTTTAACTGGAGATGCCGGGGATCAGTCCTGGGAACTTCTGCATGCCAAGCAGAGGCTCTACCACCGAGCCATGGACCCCTTTCCTTTGTGCAGTGTTTCATCCCCTGAAATAGCCCCACAGAACGACTGTTTGCCCCAACAATGCAAACTTGCAGTCAACCTAGAATGAGCTCCCGGAGGAGATCAGGGCCCTTCGGGACCTTGTGCCGTTCCGCAGGGCCTGCAAGACGGAGCTCTTCCACCAGGCTTATGAGTAGGAGCCGCCACGGCCACTTACACCACCGTGCCTTTATAGAGAGAGACCACTGGAGGGGTTGGGTAACACCTTTCACCACCTTTCACCACCCCAGCCTTCCCCCCCCGCTACGCAAGATGTTAGGAGTTTATATGTGCATCCGTAGTATCGATTTTAATCTGTTTTAATTTTGTATTATGTAATTTTGTATACTGAATGAACTTGGTGCCTTATGTGAGCCGCCCTGAGCCCGTTCGCGGGGAGGGCGGGGTATAGATGTAATAAAATAAATAATAAATAAACCTACACTCTGTACATTTTCCCAACAGGGTAAATGCAGCTTCATGCAGCCATTTGGGGTTACGAAGGCCACAGGGGGGGGGTTTAAGCCTGCCCCCCACCCATCCCAGTTCTCACGTGGCTGCTGTTCTTACAAACAAAAGGTTCTGAGCCCAGAACAGAGACCCTTCCCAGCACGCCCCTCTTGTTGGACAAGAGCATCGCTGAAGAGAGACTTCTCACACAACGAGGATGGCCAAGCTCCAGGTAAGGCCGGGAGTTCTCCCCCCAGAATTGCAACCCATCTCCAGACTGCAGGGATCAGTTTCCCTGGAGGGGGTGGCAGTTTTGGAGGGTGGGCTCTAGGCCTCATAGCCCTTCTTGGTTCCCTCCCCTTCTCAAACTCCGCCCTCCCAGGTTACTGTCCCAAATAGCCAAGAATTCCCCAAACCAGAATTGGCAGCCCTATCAGGCAATTCTTCCAGCGCCTCAACGTTAGAGTATAACGTATGTTTAAGTTGCCACCTAGTGGTCAAACGGCAGACATTTTTGTTGAGAAGTCAGGCTCATTGGTCCCTCTAAGCTGAGTTGGTGTGAGCTAGCTCACAGTTTTTTAGCCTCCGGCTCACGTATTTTTGCCTTAGCTCAGGAATGATGGCTCCAGAGCAAACTGATTTATGCAGTAGCCAAATTGCTCACTCACAACTTTAAGGCCAGGAGCGCACAAAGTAGAATTTCTGCTCACGAGACTCCACAGCTTAGAGGGAACATTGGCAGGCTAGGCATGCCTATAGGGAAGGTGGGGTTTGTGAGGGGATTTTCCTCAGATGGATACCTGTCTGGGGCCTCGCGTATGTAAGTACATAAGTACCACCAAGTTATAGCCTACTAATGGTGACCCCAGCAAGGGGCTTTCAAGGCAAGTGAGAAGCAGAGGTGGTTGGCCATGGCCTTCCTCAGCAGAGGCGCCCCTTAGTAATTCCCCCATCCAAACAGCAGCCCTTCTTAACCTCTGAGATTATACCATGCTGCCTTCTCTCTCAAACCTAGAATCTTGCACCAGTGTAAAGCACAATGCTCTGCCACGGAAGCCCGAGGCCGGCGCTATCACTTCCTGTAGCTCCATATATGATGTGTTTCTGCCTTGAGTTGCTGAGACATTCCTGTGAAGCGCTAAATGCATGTACATAAGGGCCGTTGAGTCACAACTGACTGACGGTGACCCCCAGCAAGGGGCTTTCAGGGGACGTGAGAAGCAAAGGTGGATTGCCATGGCCCTCCACCTCAGAGACTTCCTTGGTGGTCCCCCATCCATATACCAACCCTGTTTAACTTCTGAGATCTGACGAGGTCGGGGGATACCATATCATTCCCCATCCCAAGGTCTTGCATACTGTGGCCCAAATAAACCCTGCCGTGCTGATCTGGCCTCCCAGTATTACACCAAAGAACCTCAGCAGTGGTGGGCCACCTACCCTTCCAGGGCCCTTCTCTGCTACTAAAGATTTCTCTTTGTATTTAATTCCAAAAAATGGCCCCAGAGTACTAATGGGGAAAAAGTACAGACAAAAGGAATTATTCTACCCCTATGGAGAATTCTGGTGCTTGCAGACATATCCCAGAATTTAACACCTCCACCATCTTAACCCCCCCCCCAAAGGACGAGTCAGCAAACATCTCACAAAACTTTATGCCATTGTGAAGTTACCTAGCAACCAAGGCATGAGAGCCTCCGCCCAGACAAGCCTGGCATGGCTGCAGGTTGCTGGGGGGGGGGGGTGGGACAAAAAGGGGGGGCCAGTGGG
>NW_015160878.1:33149-39645 GCF_001447785.1 Gekko japonicus
TGGGGCGTGGTGGCGGGGGGGGGGGGGGGGGATGAGACAAAAAGTGGGGGCCAGTGGGTGCAGTGGATGGGATGACCCAGGGGTCATTTCCTGCAGGAGCGCACAGGAGCAGACCTCCGGCAGTAAAGAGCCCAGGGGGTGGGCACATGCAACAAGCCCCACCCCCTGCTCCCAGCAGCCCTCAGTCAGAGCAAGAAGCAGCCAGGTAAGCTGCAGAGGCCCCCCCCGCCCCCAAACAGTCCAGTGGCACCTTTAAGACCAAGTTTTATTCAGGTACAAGCTCTCCCTCCTCTGCGAGAACAGATCTGCATGTCCCCCCCCCCAATAGCTAGCAATCCAAAACAGTCCAGTGGAGCCTGAGCGGTGGGTGTTGCCTTCTGACACACTTCAGTGATGCCAGGGGGTGTGGCATATGCAAATAAGTTATGCTAATGAGTTATGCTAATGAGCTCCTGCACCTCTCTTTCTACGAAGTGACCCCTGGGATTACCCCACACACACCATTAGTCTCATGAGCCCCCAGCCTGCCTACTCTATTTTCATCCTGCCCTTCCTCAAAAGGAGCTTAGGGTCGGATTCGTAGAAGGAAGAACTATGTTTGTGGGGCAGGTTAAACTGACAGAGTTAGAGGTCCAAGCTTTCATGGGCGAATGGGGATTTGTGACCATCTCAGGAACTATCTTCTTTGGGATGTCTGAACTGGGTCAGCTCACTAGCCCTGCCTGGGCAAATGCCAGGAGATTTTGACAGCAGTGCCTGGGAAGGATGTGACATCATTTCCAGGTTATGGGGGTGGGGGCAGCAACAATCCCTTTGGTGTCACGTCAGAGTGCAACGTCACATCCAGTACCAAACCAGAAGTGATATTGTTGAGGCGATGCTATCGGATTCACCCCTAACTCTAGAGTTAAACCACAGAGTTTTGGCTGAATCCTAGAGCATCATGATGACATTGCTTCTGGTTTGATGTCAAAGATATGATCACCATCTTCAAGTACTTGAAGGGCGGTCATACAGAGGATGGTACAGAGTTGTTTTCTGTTACCCCCAGAAGGTTGGAGCAGAACCAATGGGTTGAAATTAAATCTCCAGGCATTTCCCAACCCGGACCTGGCAACCCTACCCAGGGAAGAGTTTAGAAGAAGAGAAGAAGAGAAGATATTGGATTTATACCCCGCCCTTCACTACCCAAGGGAGTCTCAGAGTGGCTTACAAACTCCTTTCCCTCCCCCTCCCCACAACAGACACCCTGTGAGGTAAAAGAAGAAGAGATTGGATTTATACCCCTCCCTTCACTACCCAAAGGAGTCTCAGAGCGGCTTACAAACTCCTTTCCCTTCCCTTCCCCACAACAGACACCCTGTGAGGTAGAAGAAGAAAAAGAAGAGATTGGCTTTATACCCCGCCCTTCACTACCCAAAGGTGTCTCAGAGCGGCTTACAAACTCCTTTCCCTTCCCCACAACAGACACCCTGTGAGGTAGGTGGGGCTGAGAGAGCTCTTGACAGAAACTGCTCTTTTTCAAGAACAGCTCTTGTCAGAGCTAAGGCTGTCCCAAGGTCATCCAGCCAGGTGCAAGTGGAGGAGTGGGGAATCAAACCCGGTTCTCCCAGATTAGAGTCCGCGCACTTAACCACTACACCAAACTACAAACAGATAGTGACGATCACAGCAGTGCCCCTCCCAGCCACACACCCCTCAGAGTGCCATGAACGAAAGGCAGGGTTGCCACTAAAATTTTATTTTTCATTTCCCTGACTTTCCCTGACCAACATTTGTCCATTTCCCTGACCACCATTCAGATATAACCACAAGTTAAAAAAATATTGCATTAATGCAAGGTAAGGTTCCACTCTACAACGACACAAGTCTCAACTGCAAAAATATTTGCCAAAGAGATTTAATATCAGCTTCTTTCAACATTAACTGCAGCAACATCTGTTTTGCAATGGCGCCAAAAATTACACCCAAGATACAAATTTCAATTCAAGTAAACGCTGAATGCTAACAGAGGACATGACATTTTTGTTGTTGTTTTAAAGGTGCACTAAAAAGTATATAAACGTTCGATCTAAAAGGGTTGGGAAAGTAAAAAAATAAATTTAAAATAACATTAAAAAAAGTAAAAAGATTTTAAAAGTTTGAGGCAGTTCATAAAAAGAACAACGATGAAAGGGATTTGATGTATTAAAGCTAGTTGGAGGATCTCCTCTCTTGGGTTTTTAGATAGTAGTTGGGTACGTTACTTTCTCCTGTATGTGTAGTTTCCCTTCCCCTTTTTCTGTTGTAGTTTTTTGTAGTGATAAATAAATCAATAAAAAATCCCCTCCGGGGGCTTAAAAAAAATAAAATGGTTGGGAAAGGGCATCATTGAGTTCTGCTTGTTTTCTGCCACTTCTCTATTCCAGTTGCCACAAGAACAGATCAGGCTCTTGCAGAAGCAGGTCAAAAATCCACTGGCTTGAATATATTTTAATTACAATTTTCCTGACTTTCCCTGACTTTCCAGAAAGTGGAAACCCTGAAAGGGCAGGCAGGGGGCTGTGGGGGAGGCCATCAGCAGACAGGTGACGGATGCACAGGCCAGTGGGGGACATGTTGGTGGGAGCGGAGGTCCTGGTGGGGGGTGTTGGAAATGTATGTGTTTACAAGGTCTGATGATTCAGTCATTATAGGGTTAACTTATATTCCTATAATTGCTATTGTTTAGACTGACCTGGAAGGGATACCTGGCACTAAGCCAATGGGGAATTAGCCCGGGAAAAGTAGCTTCTACTGTGATACAGATTGGTCATTTGTTTCAGGTGACTTCCTTTCTAGGGGTCAAGAAGAAGGAGAGATTCTCCATTACCTGTGTGCTAGGTCTGACTAAAGGCATCTTAGAAAATGTAGCTCTTAGTGTTATGTTAATTTGTAGTAATCCCGTGAACCCTTTACCCTTAGTAATAAAGGTTCTTTTAAAGGCAAAGAAATCTCTTCTTTCCAATAGAGCAAGATCCATTAATAGTCTAAGTATTAAACACTTTTTGACTATTTCACAACAGGGGGCACAGGAGTGGAGCCCCCCCCCGAACACTCTGCCCAGGGTCCATCAAAACATGGAACTGCCCCTGTTAGAGACCAGCAAGATTTGGGGCATACACTTTCAAGAGTCAAAGCTCCCTTCGCTGGACTCTTAAAGTTTACATCCCCCCCCCAAAATCTTGTTGGTCTTGAAGGTGCCCACTGGACTGGAATCTGGCTGTTCTTCTGCAGACCAAGGCGGCCACCCTCTGAAACTGGCACTGGGGTAGCAGTGGAGGGAAGACTGCCTTTGCCTCTGCATTTGCACTGCTACAGACGGGGGGGTGGGGGAGGAGGGTCAACGCTGCACATCTGTGGGTAAAAGATGCTTTCCTGGAGCAATGCCATGCACAGAGCCAGCTCCATTTCTCTCCGTCTCATAAAAATCATTCTGGGCCCCGGAGGACCCAGGGACAAGTCCTTGGACCCGTGTCAAGAAGCTGTCAACCTGCCGATCCGGCTGTTTGTGACTCTCTCTCTCTTTTTAACCTGATAAGCAGAACCTCCTAGATATCTCTATCCTAAGGCTGGGAGGGGCCGGCGGTTGATTCATGTGTCGGGGTCGGCTGGGGCCCCCACACGCACGCAGGGCTCCGGCAGAAGAACTGTAGATGTTTCCAATTAGGTGGAAAACAAAACCCTCCGAAGAGCGTGGCGTCCGCCCAAATAAAACTCTCTCCCTCTCCTGAATATCACATTTTCTGCAGCAGGAAAAGTGGTCGAGACAGCTGCGCCACACAGGTGGGATGGCAGGCAGTAAATTAGGCGGCTTTTATAGACGGCCGGGGACGAGAGTCCCCGAACAATTAATTTTACCAGTGGAACTTTGACCCCCGGAGCACTTTTTATCGCCGCAGGAATGTCTTACAGAGGGCTTGGCGTGCAGGTGCAACGGGGTGCTCTGGGGAGAGCGGGAGCTCTGAAGGTAGGTATGGCCAGGAAGAAGAGAGACTCCAAAAAACACAGGCTTGGAGGAGAAGGGAGGGAAGGAGGACTGTCCGAGGCTGGGAGGGAGGGGGAAGCCACCACAAGGAAAGTCATCCCTTGCTAATGAGTTTATTGCTTAGCCTCTCACTCAAAATGTGTGCCAGGAGATCCCCAGGGCCCACCTAATGGCCAGGCCGAAGCCGCTGCAGAGAAGGAATTACAAGCACAGCTGTACGGTTGACTCAGCAAGCTTATCACGGGAAAGTAAGCCAAGTCCCACTCCACTATAAAGCTGCACGTGGACAGTTGGGGTCGCATGTCCAAATGTGCGATGCGTGGCGCTCTGAAAGTGTTAACGTCTCTTTCAGGGAAACAGACTCCACCGAGAGCCCCCACAAACAGCTCTCTGCACTTTGGGGATCCCTTGCTTCCAAGCAGGGCCCTGACTGTTTGGAGGACTCTCTGTCCCCGGTTAAGTCAGTGTCCTTATTTTGCCTCTGGGGCAGGTCTTTCAGAAGAGGTTCGCCTCTTTTGCTCCCACTTCTCCCTCCCCTGGTTTCTCCAGAGGAGCTGGAGGAAAGCAAATACATCTCAGCTCTGGTGCGCATGCATGTGCATGAACACTACGGCACTGTGTCGTGCCTTCCCTGCCGCTTCACATGCTTCAGTAGGTGAAGCTCACAGTTGAACCAAAGGAACAAATGCCTGCTTTGCTTTGAAATTAGTGGAGGACACGGAAATAAAGAGTACAGGAGAACCCCAAAACCCCAAAAGCCTTAGACTTCTTATCAGGAACAGCCAAACATCACAAAACAGAATGTAAGCTTTTGTGATCTCCACAACAGACTACTAGAGAACATTCAGCAGTGTATAGTAGAGCAGAGATCTCATGGGGGGGGAGAGGGGGGGGAGAGAGAGAGAGAAAGAGAGAGATATATATTGATTGGATTTATACCCCATCCTTCACTACCTGAAGGCGTCTCAGAGCAATTTACAATCCCTTTCCCTTTCTCTCCCCACAACAGACACCCCGTGAGGTAGTTGGGGCTGAGAGAGCTCTCTCGAGAACTGCCCTTGAGAGAACAGCTCTGAGAGAACTTGTGACTGACCCAAAGTCACACCAGCAGCTGCAGGTGGAGGAGTGGGGAATCAAACCTGGTTGTCACAGATTAGAGTCTGTGCTCCTAACCGCTATACCAAACTGGCTCTGCCTGCTGGGGGTGGGAGATTTCCCATGCTGGTGAGCCTTCCCCACTGACATTCTAGTGGCTGGCAGGAGAATTAAAAATGATGATGATGATGCTGTCAGTGATGGTACAATGCCCCTTCCAGGTTTTACCTGGAATTGGTGTCACCCCTTTCTAGGAACTTCCATTGTTTTACCTGAGTTTCTGGAGATTCCTAGAAAGGCTTGATATCAGTGATGGGTTTCTGCAGCAGTGACATCACACCATGACTGACGGACACCTCACCACACACACACCCCGGTCTCCCACTGGTTGCCAGGCCAGGCCTAACAGCACTCTGCTGATGTGATGTGGGACTTCCGAAAATGGTCCTTGGTACGAGAGGAGGAGCGCCACAAAAGTCCTCCTGTGTTAAGAGTCAGTCTGGTGTAATGCTTAGGAACATGGACTCTAATCTGGGAGAGCATGGTTGGATTCCCCACTCCTCCACATACAGTTGCTGGGGTGACCTTGGGTCAGTTACAAGTTCTCTCAAGGGCAGTTCTGGAAAGAGCTCTCTCAGCCCCACCTCCCTCACAGGGTGACTCTTGTAGGGAGGGGAAGGGAAAGGAGTTTGTAAGCCACTCTGAGGCTCCTTCGGGTACTGAAGCGGGGGGGGGGGTAAATCCAATCTCTTCTTCTTCTTAATTTATCTATCCCTTTTTAGCCCGTCATTCCTCCAAGTCACTCAGGCCTGTGGACATGGCTCCCTACTGGTAAAGTAGATTGGGCTGAGGGGTGATTCCCATCTGGCCATGATGAGGTCTTCTGATCAGACCGCAGATGCACCCAGGCCTGATCCAAATCAGGTGATTACCCCGGGGGAAAGGGAGGTTAAGTGAACACAGACTCCCTAGGCTCTACACCCCAGTGCTCTTCCCACAACACCACACCGGCTCTCCTCCGAGAGTGACAGGCGGGCCTGTTGTTTAATTGGGGTTATCAGTGGGAGGCACAGAAGAGAGGCAAGTAATCCATATCACCAGGGCTTTTTTTGTAGAAAAAGCCCAGCAGGAACTCATTAGCATAACAGGCCACACCCAACAACAGAAACTCATTAGCATATTAAGCCACACCCCTGACATCACATCTCATTAGCATATTAGGCCACACCCCATGTTACCACACTCACCTTTTGCTTCTTATTCTGTTTACTTTGTTTGTTGTCAAAACCCAGGACTTTTTTTGCAGCAGGAACTTCTTTGCATGTTAGACCACACACCCCTAATGTAGCCAATCCTAATGAGTTTCTGCTGCTAGGTGTGGCCTATTATGCTAAT
>NW_015160878.1:39698-41432 GCF_001447785.1 Gekko japonicus
ATTCCTGCCCAAAAATAGCCCTGCATATCACAGCCATCTATCTACTCCTGGAGTGATTGAGTCAATTTGTTAAGAGACGGCATCCTCATTATCCCAGTGCAGAGATTTCTTGGTTCTCCTCACCTCCTGAAAGAATGGTGCAGAGAAAAAGGCCCAACACCAGTGCTCCCTCTAAGCTGAGTTAGGGTGAGCTAGCTCAGTTTTTTTAGCCTCCGGCTCACACATTTTTGTCTTTGCTCAGGAAGGAGGGCTCCAGAGCACACTAATTTATGTAGTAGCCAAATTGTGCACTCACAGCTTTAATGCCAGCAGCTCACAAAGTAGAATTTTTGCTCACAGGACTCCCCAGCTTAAAGGGAGCATTGCCCACACCTACACCCATTCTCCACAAGCAGCTCTTCTGTTCCCCCCGCTCGCATTGGTCAATTTCCCACTATTCGCTGTGTGGCCGCATTTTGACCTGTAGCTCCCCCAGATTTCCTCCGCATCTTCTCGATCCTTGTTTTTCCACACAGCTCGTGTGACTTGGCCATGTCCAGTGGTGGCCACCATACAACTCACGTGAGCAGCTTGCTACCATGCAAGTTTTGCAACTTGCCCATACTTTTGTTGCGGGAAGAAAGAAAGTTAAGCTGAGAACCAGCAGGGTGTAGCGGTCAGAGTGTCAGAAAAAACGCTCTGGGAGACCCAGGTTCGAATCCCCACTCTGCCATGGAAGCTCGCTGGGTAACTGTAGGCCAGTCACACGCTCTCCACCTAACCTACCCTATAAAGCAGTTGTTAGGATAAAATGGAAGGGCAGAGAGCAATGTAAGCTGCTTTGAGCTCCACTGGAGAGAAAGACAGGATATAAGTTAAGGAAATATTAGCTCTGCCACTGCCTTAAGAATTCAGAAAAGTCACCACAAACCAGGTCTTTAAGGACAGACTGGAAGACAGCAGGGAAAACACAGGTCTACCACAGTTCCATCTGATTTCCCCATAATAATAAAAAAGGGTGCTCAGTGAAAATATCCTCCTCTCCTCATGATATAAATCAGAGGTCCCCAATCTTTTAAATCCTGCGGGTACCTTTGGGATTCTGAGATGGAGAGGTGAGCGTCACCCCCAAAAGTCTGCTGCAAGATGCAGAGCCAAGGACGACACCTCCCTTCTTGCTTGGCCGAAGAATTGCAGCAGGGGACTAAAAATAAACAAAGGAAAGTGTGGGGGGGGGGTTTAAAAGAGGAATAAAAAGGAGAAAAAACTGAAGAGGGACTGGAGCCACAAGTCAGGTGCTTACTAATCCTCCGTCCAGATCCTCCCGCGTCTGCAATAGCAGCCTTGTATTTTAAATGAGGGCCGCCAATAACAAGCCCTGCCTTACAATAGCCTCACTCACTTTCTGAAAAGCTTCATGGACACCAAAGGAAGCACTAGTGGGCATGATGGTGCCCACGGGCACCATGTTCGAGAGCCCTGGTACAGGCCTTTCAGCTTCTTAACTCTGGTAATGAATCGCCAAACCTGGTAAAAGCAGTCCCGGCCCTCCCTCTCTCTCTCTTTTATTTCACAACATGAGGTTTTGTTCTTTAAAATGGCTGGAATTTGATTCGGGCTTATGTAGGCAGTTGAACGATCTGCTATGAATGACGAGGCTGGCTGGGTGAGACAGATCTGTCCCCTCCACTTGGGCATCGTAAGCAGGAAGGGGTGGCCAATAGTTATCTTCAGGGCTCTTTTCGTAGAAAAAGC
>NW_015160878.1:41444-73261 GCF_001447785.1 Gekko japonicus
ACTCATTAGCATATTGGGCCACACCCCTGACAGCACAGCTCATTAGCACATTGGGCCACACCCCCATGTTACCAGAAGTGTGGTCATCCAGCCACACCCACCTTTTGCTTCTTATTCTGTTTACCTTGTTTGTTGTCAAAACCCAGGGCTTTTTTGGGAGCAGGAACTCCTTTGCATGTTAGGCCACAAACCCCTAATGTAGCCAATCCTAATGAGTTCCTGCCACTGGGTGTGGCCTATTATGCTAATGAGTTCCTGCTGGGTTTGGCCAACTTGGGAGCCAGACGGAACTCCGTTCCTGTGCGTTCCTGCCCCAAAATAGCCCTGGCTTATCTTCAAAGAAAGATTGGAAGGTAAGAGCGAAGATGTCACCCCACAGCATAATCAGGCCCGTAGCCAGGAATTTTTAAATCGGGGGGGGGGGGCATTTAAATGGCAGAGATACCATCAGGGTGCAAGCGGGCCCTGGGAAGAAGACTGGCTATCTGCCGCTTTGGAACTTACGTCGTCGGTCCGGATCCACCATCTTGGAACTGGGAACATCAGAGCACCAGGACTTTGGTGTACTGTTGTTATGTTTTTATCTTGTTTCAATTGTTTTAATTATGGCTTTTGCACCAATTGTTAGCCGCCCTGAGCCTTAGGGGAGGGCAGGATATAAATTGAATTCTAAATAAATAAATAAATAAAAAATTTCTCAGGGGGGTACTTAGCACTGGCCAATTTAGATAATTTAATTGTCATCATTTGCCGCCCCCGGTTCTCCTGTGCACCCACCCTCCACCGGGGACATTTGAAGAGGGCCTTTGAAGTAAGTTTGGGGGGGAACGGTCCTTATATGAACAACCGTATTGGTTGGTATTTGTACAGTGGGTATGGCTGAGCGTAACAGATGTTGTGAGAGTGGACTCATTTGGCACTGAAGCCAAAATACGGAAATCCATACGCCCCTTCCCTCTGCCCTAGACAGGGAAAAAAGCAGCTCGGTGTAGCATTTTCCAGTGAAAAATGATAGGGGAAGAAAGGCTAAAGATAGGGCTGCCAACCTCCAACCTCCAGGTGGTGGCTGGAGATCTCCCAGAATTCCAACTGGTCTTCAAAGATCAGTTCCCCTAGAGAAAATGGCTGTGCCGGAAGGGCGGGCCTGTGGCATTCTACCTTGGTGAGGCCCCTCCCTTTCCCAAACCCCCACCCTCCCCAGGGTCCACCCCCACCCCCCCAAATCTCCAGGGATTTCCCCACCCAGCGCTGCCAACCCTAGCTCAAGAGCCCTTCTCCCCTTGGAAAGAGCAGCCCCCGTTAGCAGGGGGATCAAAAACAAGAAAAGTCTTCCTAAATATATCACAGGACTCAAGATATCATCTAGTTCTGCCCCCATCTTATTTGATGGAAGGCCCAAACCTGTTGTGTCCCCATGGCATAAGGAAATGGGGCCATTAACCCGAAGACACTCAAAGTTCACAGCTGAACGCCACAGATGTTAAGAGGGAAAAAGAAACCCTCTCTCTCTTCGGGTTCATATGACTTCATAGCTAAAGATATAAAATTCAGGGAGTGGACATATTATAGACCTCTTCAGAGGCAAACACTGCACAGAGGGAACTTAAAAGCCGTTTCCAGGGAGGAAACTGTTCCAAAGATTTATGTTTTACTCCATAAACCGCTCAAGACAGGGAATCCATACTGATCCCCATCACTCCAGTGAGGCCGAAGGAGGCAACTGCCAAGCCAGCAAATAAGCCGGTACCCACTGCCGAAGTTATCAAGGTACAAGGTAGGACATGTGGGATTAATTCAGACAACATATGGTGCTACTTAATGCTCAAGGAAGCATCAGTGTTCTGGTTCAATGCCCATGCTCACTAACTGTGCTTCCAGGTAAAGGTAAAAGTTTCCCTTGCTCGAAAGCTAGTCAAATCCGACTCTAGGGGGCGGTGCTCATCTCTCTTTCCAAGCCGAAGAGCCAGCGCCGCCCAAAGACGTTTCTGTAGTCATGTGGCTAGCACGACTAAACGCTGAGGTGCACGGAATGCTGTTACCTTCCAACTGAAGCGGTACCTATTTATCTACTTGCAGTTTCTTGCTTTCGGACTGCTAGGTTGGCAGGAGCTGGGGCCAGAGACGGGAGCTCACTCCGTCACGCAGCACTCGGGTCTCGAACTGCCGAACTACAGACCTTCCGCTCTGCAGCTCAGCATCTTAACCTGTGAGCCACCAACAAACCAGCATCATAAACCAGGGTTTCCAAAACATGGCTTTTGACAACTACGGCTTGGCGTGACATCCTAGTTGACAACTACGGTTTGGCGTGATATCCGAGCTGACAACTACGGTTTGGCATGATATCCTAGTTGACAACTACGGTTTGGCATGATATCCGAGCTGACAAACCACAGCTTAGCCCTCACTTTGTTTCCAAGGGTCTGCTTCACTACAGAGAGCAGGAGAGAATGTATGAAACAGCAAGCCAGAAAGATGAGAACAGTGAAGCCTCTCTGAACCGTGGTTTGGTCACCGGGCATGTGGAAGTTCAGATCACAAGGCTGGATCCAGCACAAGGGTCACAAATTTTCCCACTTTCCCATACCTCCCATTCCCGTGCCTGACCCCTGGGGAAATCATGAGAGCTACCCGACTGGTAGTGGGCGCTTGGCTCGCTGACAGAGCATCTGATTCGCATGCCGAAGGTCCCAGGTTCAACCATCCGGCAGTGTTCCCTCCAGGGGTCGTTTCGTAGAAAAAGAACTAGGGGAACTCATTAGCATAACTTATTAGCATATGCCACACCCCCTGACATCACCGGAAGTGTGTCATAAGGCCACACCCCCTGACATCACCAGAAGTGTGTCATAAGGCCACACACCCCGCCCCCAACGGTCCCGGCCGCCGGTGCCGGCCTTGCAGCTCCACTGCCGAGCCCCATGAGGGGCCCGGCGGTGGACCTGCAAGGCCGGCGGGAGTGCAAGGAAGCCCTGCGAAGGCCCTCCCTGGCCCCAGGCAGGCAGGGGTAGGGGGAGGCCGGGGGGCAGCAACTTAACCTGCAACTCCTGTATCGCTGTTTCCAGGGCCTTTTTTGTAGAAAAAGCCCAGCAGGAACTCATTAGCATAATAGCCAAACCCAACAGCAGAACCTCATTAGCATATTAGGCCACACCCCTGACAGCTCAGCTCATTGGCATATTAGGCCGCATTCCCATGTTACCAGAAGTGTGCTCATCCAGTCACACCCACCTTTCCCTTCTTATTCTGTTTACCTTGTTTGTTGTCCAAACCCAGGGGTTTTTTGTAGCAGGAACTCCTTTGCATGTTAGGCCACAAACCCCTAATGTAGCCAGTCCTAATGAGTTTCTGCTGTTGGGTGTGGCCTATTATGCTAATGAGTTCCTGCTGGGCGCCAGCCAGAACTCCGTTCCTGTGCGTTCCTGCCCAAAAATAGCCCTGGCTGTTTCACAGGACACAGGTTGGAGCCCCCAGACTCCATCTGTGCTCTCCAATGTGTGAATGGGCTCTTGAGATTACATAACAATGACCCTGAAAGTCTAGTGCAGGGATCCCCAACTCGGTGCCCCCGCCAACACCTTTTCTGATACCGGCGAGGTGTTTTTGAAACGCGGGATCAAACAGGTGCCCAGCAAGCTTTATAACTGGCCATTGGAGATTTGATTGGCTGTGTCCATTTTTAAAAACACTGCTTTGGCAGCAGCTGCCATTACAGTACAGAGATCTTCATTGTGTGACTGAAGGTAAGCGGTGGCAGCCATTTTGTGCCTGCGCCGACCACACTGTATTATCATTCCAAAGGTGCCCACAGGCTCAAAGAGGTTGGGGACCCCCGGTCTAGTGGTCTGACTCAGGAGAAGTGTTTGTAAAAACAACATTAGTGTTTAGATACGCCCATACATCACGCGGCAATTTTTTCTGGGAGCATTTCTTTGTTCCAAGGTTTTCATCTTAACTGGATTGGGATTCCAGATTCTTTTTTCTTTTTTTAAAATTTCCAGCTATCAAGATTTCTTTTAAAGAAGCAAAGTAAGTAATAACTGAGCTGTAACTCTGCTGAGGATGGGACACCTCGTCTTTTTGCGTGTGACCAGGGCCATCGAGTCGCAGCCAATTTATGACGACTCCATAGGGTTTTCAAGGCAAGAGACGTTCAGCGGTGTTTTGCCATTGCCTGCCACTGTGGAGCAACCGTAGAGTTCCTTGGGGGTCCCAGGACTACTAACCAGGGCTGACCCTGCTTAGTTTTTGTGGTTATAGGAGGCGCACATCCCAGCCTCTCCTCACCAGACAGAACCACTCACACATCAAGCAGTCAGCCACTTTTCACACAGGGACTGGCTCCGGCATATGCTGAGAACGTAAAACGGGGTGCATACCAAAGGGTACGCTTTATACCGATTGTTCCGTCGCAAAGCCAGAGACCGTCCAGCGCTCTGACACAAGAACGTGCACGAACGTCACCTAAAAGAAATTCACAAATTGAAAGCAGTAAAAATAACCAGTATTGTGAACTCTGGGCAGTCATTCATGGCACAGAAAGAACAAGCGTAAGACACGGGGACATCGTCGTTGACTTACCACGGAAGATTACAGATGCAGTCTGTCCTTCTGCCCTCTAGGCCCTCAAAAAACAAACAGAACCAAACCCAGTGAAAGCAGACTGAAGACCCCCACACCCAACAGCAGAAACCCATTCGGATTGGCTACAATTAGGGGTGTGTGGCCTAACATGCAAAAAGCCCTGGGTTTTGACAACAAGCAAGGTAAACAGAATAACAAGCAAAAGGTGGGTGTGGCTGGATGACCACACTTCTGGTAACATGGGGTGTGTGGCCTAATATGCGAATGAGCTGTGCTGTCCGGGGTGTGGCCTCTTATGCCAATGAGTTCTTGCTGTTGGGTATGGCCTATTATGCTAATGAGTTCCTGCTGGGCTTTTTCTACAA
The DNA here is from genome assembly GCF_001447785.1 of Gekko japonicus. Lineage (NCBI taxonomy): Eukaryota > Metazoa > Chordata > Lepidosauria > Squamata > Gekkonidae > Gekko > Gekko japonicus. The sequence continues at coordinate 46,394 of NW_015160878.1, forward strand.
AAAAAGCCCTGGAAGGGACCCTGGGGAGGGAGCTACATTCTGATGGATGACATTGCTTGGAGCTCATACTCATAAAATGTCAACAATGCATTGTTCAGAAAAAGAAAAAGAGAGAGAGAGAGAGACCAAATAGGGGGATTTGCCAGGGGCAGGCACCGGGAGCTAGAACTGCCCCCTGTCTCTGGTAAACGGAGATAGTTGGAGCGTTTTGTTGGGAAACCACCGAACCCGACAGACGTTGAGAGGTTTCCTTCTTGCCTGGTGGGTCTCCCGGAAGGTCCCGCCTTCAACCAGGGTTGAGGAAGGCACAACACTTGGCGATCCCGGGCTGATTTCTCACGCCATGCCGAAGCTTCCCGAGCACTGCCCGTTCTCCACGGCTGTCGTTCGACGCAGGTGAAAAAGGCACCAACCCAACTTCTCGTTTCAACCCCCCCACCCCGACGCGCTCTCCGCTGTATTTCTCCTTTCCACCACAAGAGGGCATCATTTGATAATCTAGGCTAACCCCCAGGAATTTTGATGGCCGAACTGGGCACACTGTTGCAGACGCGGTGTGGGGGACTGGATGAAATTTAGCAGTCAGAGAATACAGAGGTTAGCAAGGAATCTTTTTCTTAACACGGACTATTCACATGCTTGTTTTGAAAAGCTAGATGCTGCAAACCATGGCATTTACTGTTTGTTTTTGTTTTTTTAAAAAAATACATGTCCCCTTTTTGGGGGGGGAGGGAGGCTGTCAGTTTCATCGGAGGAATGGCCCTACGGCCATTTTCCTAGTCAAAGCTCCCCCCAAGCTGTTTTCTTAGGGGGAGGGGGGATAAGGGTAATCACTGGTCTGGTGGTGACTATTGCCAGAGTCCAGGGGTGCTTGTGTGGGGGAGGTAGGAGAAATATTGCAAAGGACTGCCAATGTCCAAGTCTGACTCCAGATCACAGAGATCTGCTCCCTTGGGGGGGGGCTGCTTTGTGGGGTGGTCTACAGAGGTCCATCTTCCCCAAACCCCATCTTCCCCAGGCCCCATTCCCAAATCCAGAGTTGGCAACCATATGGGGGCATCCCCGTTGCCCCAAAAGCACCACCCTCAACTCCACTGCTCTTTACAAGCAGGCTTGAGGTGGATAAAGGAATGCTGCCCTGAGTAAACTGCAGTTTAGGGGCTCAGATTATTGAAGGACCACCTCCTCCTGGAATGTCCAGCCTTCCCGTCAAGAGGCCTCACTTCAAGGCCTGCTCTTTAGGTCCCCACCTTCAAAGGTAAGGCAGATGGCAGCCAGTGACAGGGCTTTTTCAGTGGTGGCACCATACCTGTGGAATGCTGACATTGCTTGGAGCTCATACTCATAAAATGTCAACAATGCATTGTTCAGAAAAAGAAAAAGAGAGAGAGAGAGAGACCAAATAGGGGGATTTGCCAGGGGCAGGCACCGGGTGCTAGAACTGCCCCCTGTCTCTGGTAAACGGAGATAGTTGGAGCGTTTCGTTGGGAAACCACCGAACCCGACAGACGTTGAGAGGTTTCCTTCTTGCCTGGTGGGTCTCCCGGAAGGTCCCGCCTTCAACCAGGGTTGGGGAAGGCACCACACTTGGCGATCCCGGGCTGACTTCTCACGCCATCCCGAGCACTGCCCGTTCTCCACGGCTGTCGTTCGACGCAGGTGAAAAAGGCACCAACCCAACTTCTCGTTTCAACCCCCCCACCCCGACGCGCTCTCCGCTGTATTTCTCCTTTCCACCACAAGAGGGCATCATTTGATAATCTATGCTAACCCCCAGGAATTTTGATGGCCGAACTGGGCACACTGTTGCAGACGCGGTGTGGGGGACTGGATGAAATTTAGCAGTCAGAGAATACAGAGGTTAGCAAGGAATCTTTTTCTTAACACGGACTATTCACATGCTTGTTTTGAAAAGCTAGATGCTGCAAACCATGGCATTTACTGTTTGTTTTTGTTTTTTTAAAAAAATACATGTCCCCTTTTTGGGGGGGGAGGGAGGCTGTCAGTTTCATCGGAGGAATGGCCCTACGGCCATTTTCCTAGTCAAAGCTCCCCCCAAGCTGTTTTCTTAGGGGGAGGGGGGATAAGGGTAATCACTGGTCTGGTGGTGACTATTGCCAGAGTCCAGGGGTGCTTGTGTGGGGGAGGTAGGAGAAATATTGCAAAGGACTGCCAATGTCCAAGTCTGACTCCAGATCACAGAGATCTGCTCCCTTGGGGGGGGGCTGCTTTGTGGGGTGGTCTACAGAGGTCCATCTTCCCCAAACCCCATCTTCCCCAGGCCCCATTCCCAAATCCAGAGTTGGCAACCATATGGGGGCATCCCCGTTGCCCCAAAAGCACCACCCTCAACTCCACTGCTCTTTACAAGCAGGCTTGAGGTGGATAAAGGAATGCTGCCCTGAGTAAACTGCAGTTTAGGGGCTCAGATTATTGAAGGACCACCTCCTCCTGGAATGTCCAGCCTTCCCGTCAAGAGGCCTCACTTCAAGGCCTGCTCTTTAGGTCCCCACCTTCAAAGGTAAGGCAGATGGCAGCCAGTGACAGGGCTTTTTCAGTGGTGGCACCGTACCTGTGGAATGCCTTCGCACTTGTGGCTCACCTGGCATTTTTACCCAGGCTTTTAAGTAAGGAAGGACTTCCTGACAGTGAGAGCAGTTCCTCAGTGGAGCAGGCTTCCTCAGGAGATGGAGGTTTTCAAACAGAGGCTAGATGGCCACCTGACAGCAATGCTGATTCTGTGAACTTAGGCAGATCATGAGAGGGAGGGTTGCCTCCTTGCTTAGTTCTTGTGGCCCTTTCTTAGATGCCCAAGGGGAATGCTGATCACCACTCTGGGGTCAAGAAGCAATTTTTCTCCAGGCCATTTGGCTGGGAATCCTGGAAGGGTTTTTTTGGTCATCTCCTGGGCATGGAACAGGGGTCACTGGGTGTGTGTGTGTAGGGGGGAGCTATTTGTGAATTTCCTACGTTGTGCAGGGGGTTGGACTAGATGACCCTGGAGGTCCCTTCCAACTGTATAATTCTATGATCTTTTTCAGCAGTGTCCTGATCTGCCCGTAGATTTACCTATCTCATTTTAGACCGCTCTATTTGATGTGCTTTTATGTCCTGGCTTGCTTTTATTGGCCGCTTACCATTTACTGGCATTTTTATTGATTTGGGTAGTTTTATTGATAGGATTTGTTTTTATTATTTTGGTTCTTGGCTTGTTGGGCTTTCTTTTATTGTTGTGAGCCCCCCCCCCCCTGGCAGGTGTGGAGAAGTGGCATACACCAATTTTCTAAATAAAGAAAAGCCTCTAAAGAAATGATGCTATGAAGCCTTCTGAAGCTGACGTTAGGGCTTTGTCAGGTCCTACATCTTAGCTGAACTGCAGGCTGTGGAAGGTCAGTAGTTCAGCAGTTCAAGACCCGGGTGCCGCAAGACGGAGTGAGCTCCTGTCTCTAGTTCCAGCTCCTGCCAATCTAGCAGTTTAAAAGCAAGAAATTGCAAGTAGATAAATAGGTACTACTTTGGTGGGAAGGTAACAGTGTTCCGTGCGCGTTGGTGTTTAGTCATGCCGGCCACATGACCACGGAAACGTCTTCGGACAGCGCTAGCTCTTCGGCTTTGAAACGGAGATGAGCACCGCAACCCTAGAGTTGGATTCGACTGGCTTTCGAGCAAGGGAACCTTTACCTTTACCTTTTACATCTTAGGGAAGGTGTTATGCTATAATACATTCAGTGACGTGGGTTTTTTTTGGGGGGGGGAAATGTGAATCAGGAATTGGCCCATTTTTTCCCCCCAATTTAAATATTGTTGACAGGATTTAGAAAATGTTAGCAAAAGAAGGCAAAGACACCATGTAAAAGCCCGGACCATGTCCGAGCACTGGATTTTGTCCGTACTCCCTATCCCACCTTTAGCCCACCTCATACAATTGATTTGCAGTGCAACAGCCTTGACTATCGATAGAGAGACTATATTTAGGAATGGAGATTTTTCCATGGGAAAATACAGCATCAGAAAAGTTTCCACCCCCACCATTACAGAGCAGAGCCAGCGTGGTGTAGTGGTGAAGAGCAGTGGACTCTGATCTGGAGAGCTGGATTTGATTCCCCACTCTTCCACATGCAGCCTGCTGGGTGACCTTGGGCCAGTCACTGTTTTCTCAGAACTCTCTCAGCCCCACCTACCTCACAAGGTGCCTGTTGTGAGGAGTGGAAGGGAAGGCGACTGTAAGCTGCTTTCAGAGTTCTTAGGGTGTAGAAAAGATGAGTATAACAATCAACTCTCCTAGTTTTTTTTATAGATTTTGGGGGGGGTGGATCCCAAAGGAAGGTGGGTTTGGGGAAGAGAGGGACTTGAATGGGGTATAATTCCATGGAGACCACCTTCCAAAGCAGCCATTTTCTCCAGGCGAATTGCTCTCTGTCACCTGGGAATCAGTCGTAATGGTGGGAGACCTCCAGCCACCGCCTGGAGGCTGGCAACCCTAACCATGAATTGGATGGGATGGGGTTGGGAGAAGGTGCACCTTCTACAAGCTTGACCCAGCACAGAGAAATTGTGCTCAGAGCCTCGAAGTCATGGATGATGAAACTGGAATAAAGCAGCCATAATGATGTGCCATAGATATCCTCAGACATCCCTTCCTGTTTACAAAAGACTATTCAGGGATTTTTTTGTGGCGATACTCACCGATACTGAGTACTGGCAGTTCTGGGGCAGGGGTCCTCAGGGGGAAATTGGTGGACATCAGTGCAACTTATAGATATAGGCTGGAACTAGTAATGCAGCTCTTTCTTATTAGAAGCACTAGGTGGCGCTAGCGTTGTGATGATGGGGCGCCGCCGGCGTTGCTCTCTAATTATTGCAGCAGACCTGGCCAGCCTCCAATGACTGGCAGACCCCCTTCTGAGGATCCCTGCAAATTGTTCTGTTTCTCTCCTGACATCTGCTGAATCAGCCAAAGAACAACTGAGCCATAAAGCAGGGGAGCAATAAAACAGCCCAGACTTCATGCAACAGAACGTCTCCTTTTCAACCGATTCTTCCTGGCCCTGAACAATGATTTACTTTTCCTCCTCCTCTTTCTGTGACTTAATTTAGCAGCCTGTCCTGGGCTGGATCCTGCAGTTCCATTCTGCTAACGGTGGCGCTTTCCGCTGGCGTGTGCGCCAAGAGATCAAAACCACCATTAGCAGCGTTTGGAGACCCGTGCGGGATCTGACACATCTTCCATCCCAAGTCACTCAGAGCGCATGCACAGAGTTTCAAGGTTTGTGCACATCACAGAATTCTCATTTATGCAAAACTGGATTCCTCAGGAGGGCAGGCGTGTCTGCGCAGGGAACAGGGCTGCACTGTAGAAAACAGTTCACAAACTTACTTAGATAAAATGAGGATCGGGGACGGTGGGCTAGACCGCTGCGTATCGCTTCCTGTCCGTAGGATCCTATTGTGTCATTTTTGTATCACTTAATGTGTCACATTTACGACTTCTGCTGCGCTCCAGTTCTTTCCGGTGGTTCCAGACTTCTGAAGTCCTAATGCATTGGTTACTGGATGTCCCAGTTTTTTTGGTGGCTATGCCGGCTCACTCTGTGTATTCTGCCTTGGGTCCCTGCGAGAAAGGCAAACTGTAACGCAAACACATCCAATAATTAGCAGAAAGAATCCACGAACTAGGAAACTAAAAGCAGGAGGAAGCAGGGCTATTTTTGGGCAGGAACCCACAGGAACGGAGTTCCGGCTGGCTCCTGAGTTGGCCACGCCCAGCAGGAACTCATTAGCATAATAGGCCACACCTAACAGCAGAAACTAATTAGGATTGGCTACATTAGGGGTGTGTGGCCTAACATGCAAATAAGTTCCTGCTACAAAAAAAGCCCAAGGTTTTGACAACAAAGTAAAAAGAATAAGAAGCAAAAGGTGGGTGTGACTGGATGACCACACTTCTGGTAACATGGGGGTGTGTGGCCTAATATGCCAATGAGCTGTGCTATCGGGTGTGGCCTAATATGCTAATGAGTCTGCTGGGTGTGGCCTATTATGCTAATAAGTTCCTGCTGGGCTTTTTCTACAAAAAAAAAGCCCTGGGAGCGAGTATAACCAGACGATGTTAAATTAAGGATACCACCACCCATTGTTCCCTCTCTAATCCCCCCCCCAACTGAGTAGAGCAATTCACATCCTGAGCAGAATAGAACTGCTGTAATCTTAAAATGGGCAACGGGCAGTGCAAGACCCCATGCGGCTCCAGATTGCTGCTGAGCGGGGCTTCCAGTACGGTGTAGCGATTAAGAGCGGTGGACTCTAATCTGGGAGAACTGGGTTTGATTCCCCACTTCTCCATGTGCAGCCAGCTGGGTGACCTTGGGTCAGTCACAGTTCTCCCAGAGCTGTTCTTGAAAGAGCAGTTCTCTCAGCCCCACCTACCTTGTAGGGTGTCTGTTGTGGGGAGGGGAAGGGAAAGGGGATTGTAAACGGCTCTGAGACTCTGAGTGAAGGGTGGGGTATAAATCCAATCTCTTCTTCTTTTTCTTCCTGTGTTAAATGAGTGGCCACTCACGCGCACAGCTTAGAGGGAACACTGGCATCTTCTTGAAGCGTGCCCAGTAATTTTCACCTCCTAGGTTTGCCAGCTCTGGGTTAGGAAATACCTGGAGATCTTGGGGGTGGAGCCCGGGGAGAGAGGGGAGGGACCGCAATGGGATAGAGTGCCATGTAGAGTCCACCCTCCAAAGCAGCCATTTCCTCCAGGGGAGCTGGTCTCCGTAGACTGGAGATCAGTTGTAAAAGCAAGGGATGTCCAGCCCCCGTCTGGTGGTTGGCAACCCTATAACCTCTTTTGAATGTTTTTTTTTTTTGAGGGGGTGTTCCTGTCTCCACTGAACTCCGTTAGCAGTTCCAGGATTCCAATTCTTGCTCCCTGACTGGTTCAAGATCAGAATGTGCTTCGACCGTGTTCGGCTGCAGGCGCCCGGGCTTGGTGCCGCAGGGCCAGGCAGGCCAGCATGGAGGGTACCTGACCAAGTTCCTCCAGCAGGCCGACGGGCTGGTCTGCACACGAATGTCTTCATTTGCAGGCTTCAGCCTGACTGTTTTTACTTGGGGCTGGGATCCAAATAAGGGATACGGGCGTTGTGTGTGTGTATGCGCAGAGTGGCTAGGCAACTGGTCAGGGTAGACCCTCCCCCTGTACGACCACTCCGCTGAGCAAAACGGCCTTTCTCCAACGTGGCCCTCCTTCCTTCCAACTTCAGTGTTGGCCCACAGGCAGAAGAGCCACTTAGGAAGACTCCTTGGAGGATGCCCTGTTGGCTTCCCTGCTGCAGTAGCTTCTGAGACTGAAGAGACAAGCCACTCAGAGTTTGGTTTTGAAAAGAGGCTTGCCTCTTTTTAGCAGTCGCAAAGAAAACGCGCCACAGAACGTGGGGCTGCACCCTTCGTTTCTTCGGACCCTGGCCGAGTGCCCTAGTGCTTCCTCTTTCCAGTGCACACATGGCACATCCCCAGCCTTCCCCCCATCCCATGCATCATTAGCGCATTTGCATAGCAGAAGGAGAAAGAGGGGAGCGCCCATTGTTCCAAGCAGGAGCCAAGCTGATTTGCATCAAAAGTGAAGGGCCTGCGGCTTGCCCGGGGCAAGAACATTTGCATCTGCTTTCAAAGCAGGGAATCCCACACTGGCACGTCGGGGCAGCACCTGCTGGCCGTGTCATAAGAAGCGGCGGCAAGCCCGATGTCTTTCATGAACACCGACTGTTCTGGCATGCACACGAGCCAAGTCAACGCTCTCCATCTCTCCCACCAGATTCAAGACTCCGTGCTTTTTTCTTTTCTTCTCAAACTTCTTTAGCCCAAAGGATTCCATACACTAAACGTAATTCCTGTACTGAGCTGAGGAACCAAAGTACAGCAGTAGCATCCATCAGGAAGAGCAACTACAGCAGCTACATAAGAACATAAGAGATGCCAATGTTGGATCAGGCCAAACTTCGTTTCTTCGGACCCTGGCCGAGTGCCCTAGTGCTTCCTCTTTCCAGTGCACACATGGCACATCCCCAGCCTTCCCCCCATCCCATGCATCATTAGCGCATTTGCATAGCAGAAGGAGAAAGAGGGAGCGCCCATTGTTCCAAGCAGGAGCCAAGCTGATTTGCATCCAAAGTGAAGGGCCTGCGGCTTGCCCGGGGCAAGAACATTTGCATCTGCTTTCAAAGCAGGGAATCCCACACTGGCACGTCGGGCAGCACCTGCTGGCCGTGTCATAAGAAGCGGCGGCAAGCCCGATGTCTTTCATGACCACTGACTGTTCTGGCATGCACATGAGCCAAGTCAACGCTCTCCGTCTCTCCCACCAGATTCAAGACTCCGTGCTTTTTTCTTTTCTTCTCAAACTTCTTTAGCCCAAAGGATTCCATACACTAAACGTAATTCCTGTCCTGAGCTGAGGAACCAAAGTACAGCAGTGGCATCCGTCAGGAAGAGCCACTACAGCAGCTACATCGCTTTCCTGATACACAAATGTTGGCTAAGAAGAGGTGATTGGATTTATACCCTCCCCTTCATTACCCGAAGGAGTCTCAGAGGGGCTTGCAAACTAAGCGCCTTAACCTTTCCTCATAGCTTTCCTAATACACAACTGTTGGCTAAGAAGAGGAGATTGGATTTATACCCCGCCCTTGACTACCCAAAGGAGTCTCAGAGCGGCTTGCAAACTCCTTCCCCTTCCCCTAACAGACACCCTGTGAGGCAGGTGGGGCTGAGAGGGCTCTCTCAAAAACTGCCCTTGAGAGAGCAGCCCTGAGAAAACTTGCGACTGACCCAAGGCCGCACCAGCAGGTGCAAGTGGAGGAGCGGAGAATCGAACCCTGTTCTCCCAGATTAGAGTCCGCGCTCCTAACCACAGGTTCTCTAACCTGTTTTAACATAGCATGTGCCTCCACAGTGGTCTATGTAATTGATTCAGGTGGCCGACGGCATCACAGCATTCAGTCAGGGCTCAATCAACGGGATACAGCCAGCGTGGTGTAGTGGTTAGAGTGTCAGACTAAGATTTCAGAGACCCAGGTTCAAATCCCCACTCTGAATTAAGTACCCAAAGATTAAGGAAACATGAACATATAGGCCACATTATGCTGTCAATTTAAAAATTAATATATGAAAATACATGTATTTATTTCACCATTGATTTACATTGACTCTCACAATAGCCTCAGTTTTCATTGGCCATCTATTATGACATCCAAAAGTGACAAATATGGACCCTGTCTCGGCCCAAAATTGGCCTTCCTCATTGGTCAAACCAATAACAGTACAACATGTCTCCTGACATTAAAAGATATACTATTCATGCGTCACAAACTGACCTAGATACAGTCAGTCTAATAATTACTGTCTATAACCAAGGGAAAGAATATTGGTCATTAATATCATTCTTAAGAACACACAGCTATGGTAAGGCACATTTATTCCTATCTGTTTTTAATCAACGGTGGAATAAATACACGCATTTTCATATATTTGTTCATTTTTAAATTGACAGACAATATTATTTAGCCTTTGTATTCCAAACAGTTCAGAACATGCAGTTTGTCAAGATTCTGGAGAGGACGTCCGCCATTTTGCTTGACCCGGCACCAGACAACCGCAAACAGTGGCCAGATTTTCACAAGAAGGAATCTCGCAAAAGTCCCAGGACTGGCCCCACACCGTCTCAAGAGAACAGGGGAACGAGGAGGCAAGGAGGGTTCTCTCGTCCAGCTTGCAGGCAGGAGCCGCTATTGAGGGGCAGCGGGTAGACAGGAGGCCAGCAGCAGGTAGGATAGGAGGTTGCCGCTTGGCCAAATCTGCCACCAGAGGAGCAAATCCCACACACATTTGGCCACGGGTCAGGTGGGGGCTCTCCTGATCTGACTGGGTTCCATGGGAGCCGAAGGGAACTTACTTCCCCAAGTGCTGCAGAACCCAACTCATACTGGGACCAGAGGCCTCCGCCTTCCCTCCCGTGCCATTTTCCCAAGCTGAAACAGCTGCAGGGGCACTTCAACAAGGGGGGGGGGAGTGTCGCTTGGGCTTGGAGGCCGGCAACACAGGTTGCCTCATTATTAAAGGCAGCCCAGAGGCCCGGTCATTCAGAGCTCCAAAATCTGGGGAGAAATCCAGAGAATAATCAGAAGCATCCTGGCCAAGAAGCGGGGTGGAATTAGTTATTAAAATACGATGCCTCTGATATGTTTATTCCTCCTGCTCAGGAAGGGTCTGGCTTACCAAAGAACACAGGCGAGGACAGAAGGCCACAGAGCAGGTTGTTTCCTACCCAGTGAAATTTCTTCATGTAGGAAATTACAGGTACTCCGGGTTGCCACTTCAGATTTCTGTACAGACCCTCGGCCAAACTTAAGAAAAGTTTTTCTGGGAGATTCTGGACTAAAATAGCAGAAGAGGGGCTTTTAATGATTGTTTCTTATTATGTGGCCCAAGTAAAGCCGACTCCAGCACCTTCCCTATGAGGAAAGGCTGAAGAGTCTTGGACTTTTCAGTTTAGAAAAGAGACAACTAAAGGGGGACATGACAGAGGTTTATAAAAGTATGCACAGGGTGGAGAGAGTTGGCAAAGAGAAATGTTTCTCCCTCTCCCAAAATACTAGAACTCAGGGGCATCCAATGAAGCTGATGGCCTGTAGGTTCGGGACGGACAAAAGGAAATACTACTTTACATAGAGAGTGATTAAAATGTGAACTTCGCTGCCAGAGAAAGTAGTGATCGCCACAGGAATAAACAGCTTTAAAAGGGGATTAGATTGATTCATGGAGAATAGGTCTATCAGTGGCTACTAGCCCTGGTGACTGAAGGGAACCTTCACAGTTAGAGGCACTGATCCTCTGAATCCCAGGGCTGGGAGGCAATATCAGGGGAAGGCCACGGCCTCTGTGCCCTGTTGTTGGCCTTCAAGAGGAACTGGTTGGCCACTGTGTGAGACAGGATGCTGGACTAGATGGACCCTCACTGGTCTGACCCAGCAGGGCTCTTCTGATGTTCTTATGAGGGGAAGGCCTCGGCCTCTCTGCCCTGTTGTTGGCCCTCCAGAGGAGCTGGTTGGCCTCTGTGTGAGACAGGAGGCTGGACTAGAGGGACCCTCACTGGTCTGACCCAGCAGGGCTCTTCTGATGTTCTTGTGTTCTAATACCATCAGCACCTGAGGTCATCTTCATCAGAGGTATCTTGCCAATTTTGGTCTCTCCTGGGATCCACCATTTTGTAGTGCTTGAGATGGTATTTGTAGGAAGACCGCCTCCCCCATATAACAAGAATGGTGATCCATGAAAGACGAGTTGATTTGTTCTGGTGGAGCCCTCAGACTCTACCTACTGAGAAACTGAGTTCCCAGACCTGTTTCAATGTGTCAGACAGAAGCGCAATGATAGGGGAAAAAATCTTTTTATGTCGCTTCATCCACAGACTTAAAAAAAAAACACCAAACCACCACAAGTTTCTTTTCAGATCCACAGGGATAAAGGTCAAAAAGCTGGGCATCTTTTTATTTCTTTTCCATTTTGAACAGTGGCACCAATGACACACGTGCCCCATTGCTCAGGGCACGGTTCGACCATGGCGGCTGGCGGGGGTGGGGGCTTTAACGTGCCCAAATCTCATACAATACGGGGGGGGGGTAAGCATCCAGAGCTACTACGGAGCAGATGTAACAGAGTGACTTCTTCCACAGCAAAGGCAAGACTTGCAAACCCCACGGAGCAAAGGACAGGCAGAAGGCGGCTGTTTCCCATTCACAGCTGCAGTTGGAGAGAAACCCTGGGGGCTGTCTGGTAGGGCTTCACAAGTTCAGCTACGCTTTCGGGGATCAGGTACACCGCCGCCATTACCTCCAAACACGGTTTTAATTAGAACAGAATTTACATCTGTCTGAACTGTGTTTTCTCAAGTCGAAAAAAAGAAGTCAAATTGCTCAACTTATGATGCAAAGGGAGGGGGGGGAGATACAGAGAAGTAAGGTTACTTGGGGTCATGTCTGCACACCCGCTTCAAAGCTTATTTACCGCTGTCACTCCCCACCCCGAGGAGCTCTGGGAACTGTAGTTATGGTGGGGCATTAGGAAGACATCTAGTTTATTCATAGAACTACAGTTCCCAGACCCCTGTGAGCCACGCTATGTGTCTCCGTAATGATTTAGCACAGGGGCCCCAAACCTTTGTGAGCCTGCAGGCGCCTCTGGAATTCCCACACAGAAAATGGCCACCCCCAAATGGCTGGAGGTGGAGCCAGCCACAAAACAGCTGACATCTAGCGTGGCTCACGGAACTCTGGGAACTGTAGTGCCTTGTGCTGTGGTGGCAGCTGCCGCCAAAGCAATGTTTTTAAAAATCTGCACAGCCAGCCAATCAAATCTAAGAGCCAATCAGAAGCCTTGCTGGGCAAAAGCCGCCTGGCCCAACCCACTTCCTGAAGACACTTGGTGGGCACCAGGAAAGGTGTCAGCAGGGGCCACCGTGCCCCTGGGCACCAAGTTGAGGACCCCTGCTTTAGCACAACAGTTCCCAAGGTTCGAAGACAGCCAAAAAGCTAAACTGTTTCCATACCAGAATAAGTATGCCGCACATACATACCCCGAGAAACAAACACTAATTCTCTAAGGGGAGGGGGTTGCTTTTCTACACAATCTAGCTACATTTCTATCACGTTTCCTTCGAGTGTCTGCTTTTCCTATCACAGCACTGGATCTCATTATTACTTTTGAGTTTTTAAATAATAATACACAAAATGAGTTTTGCCAACCAGCAGCTAACTCCAACCAAAGCAAAACAAACAACCCTCCCCCTAAGGAATACCAGAATAATAATGAATCCCCTTCCCATGATAAATAGATGGGGGGGGGGAATCATAGACGTTCATCTCAATTAGTCACAAGCCTTTTTTTTCTGATGGGAGGAAAGAGAAGTTCCTAGATTGGTTCAGCAAAAGGGTATCCTCCTTCGTGTTCCTCGCTGGAGACAGGAAAGAGTCTAAATTGGCATTCCAAGCACGGAAGTGGAACTGCGTTGGAGAATCCAGCATCCACACTGGAAAACGAGTAGCAGCAGGCCGTAAGACATCAAAGGATCAACAGGGCGAGGGCAGGGCGATTCATCCAGGTGTTTCGAAAGGACTCAAAAGGGGGGTGAAAAGGCAAGTCAGATCTTCAAAAGAGTCTCCTCGTTACCGCCTTTGATCAATCAGTCATAAAAAAAAAACACTAGCAAAATCTGACGATCTGTCAGGTTTGAGAAGTCGGCCTCTTTGTTCGTCTTGACGTGTCTCATCCAGCTGCAGAGTCCTCAGAACTTTAGAAAGTCACTTGCTTTAAACGAAAGGGGGGAGGGAGGGAAATAAATAAGGGACGTAAATAATGGCCCTTCGTAATAATCCCTGTAACAGCAGCAGCAGCCGGAGCAGAAAGCCAGTCACGTGTTTAAACCCTTCCCAGAAGCGTTGACCTGGAGAGAGAGAGGGAGAGAGAACATGTGTTGAGATACTAGAAATGGCTTCAGAGTGTTCCCTCTAAGCTGAGTTAGTGTGAGCTAGCTCAGTTTCTTAGCCTCCAGCTCACACCTTTTTGTCTGAGCTCAGGAAGGAGGGCTCCAGAGCGGTGTTCCCTCTAAGCTGAGTTAGTGTGAGCTAGCTCACAGTTTTTTAGCCTCCGGCTCACATATCTTTGTCTTAGCTCAGGAAGGATGGCTCCAGAGCAAACGCGTTTATGCAGCAGCCAAACTGCTCGCTCACGACTTTAATGCCAGGAGCTCACAAAGCAGAATTTTTGCTCACAGGACTCCACAGCTTGGAGGGAGGATTGCTTCAGAGGGTCTCATATCAGGTGCCAGTGTGAGGCATCTCCTTCCCTTTCCCCTCCCCACAACAGACACCCTGTGAGGTAGGCGGGGCTGAGAGAGCTCTTTCAGAGACTGCTCTTGAGAGAACAGCTCTGAAAGAACTTGCAACTGACCCAAGGCCACACCAGCAGCTGCACGTAGATGACTGGGGAATCAAACCCGGCTCTCCCAGATTAGAGTGCACGCTCCTAACCCCTACACCAAACTGACTCTCAGAACTGGCCACAGGACTCCAAATTCAGTTGGACCAATGTGACGTCTCATGGCTTGGAGATTTATTACCACGTCTCCATTCCTGCACTCTGAGATTGCACTGTTAGCCATGCCACACTCATAACTCATGTTGAGCTTGTGACGGACGGTGTGACTGCCCTTGCGCCCCTCCACCCAAGTCATTGCTGAGTGGCCTGTCAAATGAAGCTGCAGGGGCTGCCAAGACAGAGGGCGGGTGATCTTGGGCAGACGTGGGCTGATGTGCTCCCTCCCAGACTCCACTGACTCTGCTACCCTGATCCGCACTCCTGTAACCTTCAGATTGGTCTACAGCAACACACATTATGCGGGGCTACCCTAGAAGGTAACAGAAACGTCAACCTGTATAGAATTCTATAACTGACGTTTTGTCCAACATTGGGAAGGGTCGGCAAATAAAGCTAATATTGGAAATTTGGTGTTTTAAGCCCTTCAGAGAGCCAGTTCGGTGAAGTGGTTAAGAGTGTTGGATTCTTAATCTGGAGAAGTGGGTTTGATTCCCCCCCCCCACTCCTCCACATGCAGCTGCTGGGTGACCTTGGGTCAGTTGCTGTTCTCTCAGAGCCGTTCTTGAAAGAGCAGTTTCTCTCAGAGCTCTCTTGGCCTCACCTACCTCACAGGGTGTGTGCTGTGTGGAAAGGAAGGAAAAAGAGACTGTAAGCCGCTCTGAGTGAAGGGTGGGGTATAAATCCAACTCTTCTTCTTATTCAAGACCCAGTACCGCATACCCAAAGGGCCACCCTTCCCCATAACAACTTCCGTGCCCTAGCATCTTTTGTTGAAGCCGCCATCTGCTTGCAAGGTACATTTGGTTCCCATAACCCTTTTCAGTAGGGAAAACCTTTGAATTAGGTTCTCAGATATGCACACAAGTAACACAAAGCAGTTCTGTCCCAGCAAACATTTGGCTAAATCATCAAGATCTGTGGCCTTTCTTTCTTCTTTGGTAGCAAATGTCAAGCTGGCCTTTTATTTATTTTATTTTTTTGGTCTCTTTGATCACTGTATTAGGGAAACATGGATTTTGATTATAGCTGTGGCATGTTTTATGAAGGTTGTTATGTACTTCTGCGGGGAGGGCGGGGAGTATAAATCAAATCACATCAAGCTAAAAAAAAAGAGAAAGACTTTAAAAAATAACCACTGGCCTATTGTTCCATCACTCTATGCCTCAGTTTCCCCACTATACAAGGGCTATACGATAGAGTGTGTCCGTGAAAGCATTAAAGCCCTGCCAACAGAAGCTTCAAGCTGCAGACTTGAGAAGTATATGTGATTAACTAAAAAGCCAATTGGGAAGGAAGGAAGGAAGGAAGGAAGGAAGGAAGGAAGGAAGGAAGGAAGGAAGGAAGGAAGGAAGGAAGTAAATGAGAACAAAGAGAAAGTCAGAAGGGCAGAAATATGAACCTAATTTTTCTTTTCAAAGTTCCTAACACACTTGTGGGTGGGTGGGGCAAGATGAAACAGCTTGCCTTCATTCTTCCCAACAGACCAGAAATTAAGTGACTTTTTTTAAAGTTCACACCACGTTCATCTGCTGAGGCATGCTGCAGAACATTTGGCATCCACAAAGCAGCAGCAGCATTTGCAGTCTGCTGATTTATTGATGGCAATCCCTTTTGACACTGACCTCAGAGTCTTCCATCTGTCCTTTTCAATGTGATTCTCAGGCCCTTCGCTCTCGTAGGAAGCCAAGTACAGCGCTGCCATTGGAGGAAACAAAAAACGTATGTCTGTTAGCAGGCATTTCCCAATCTGCTCCTCGGAGACATTTCACATCACCTTTCCCCCGGCAGCGATTTTCTAAAGGTCTTTTGCAACAGTTTTGAATGTAATCAGCTGAGGATTTTGGGGGGGGAGCACTTTCTTATGCAGTATAAAAGCTTAGAATATCTCAGGACAGATGTAAATGTTCTTGACTTGAAAGGGAGCTTGAATTGCTCCCCACTTTACAATCTAAACACCAGCCAAACATTCTGTCGAGTCAAATATTGAATCAGCCATCACTTTTGCTTCTCTCCCTCCATGGCTCAGCTGGTGGAATGGCTTTTTTTTTAAAAAAGGAGCGCCATATATGCATGTACGATCCTGCTGCCAATATTAGGATATGGAGAAAAATACCTTGGTGACGTAATGGGAACTAACCAATGAGTGCTGTCCATCTCTGGCTTTTTGGTTAACACATAGAACTATGTCTCTCTCTCCCCACCAGCCCATTTCAACCCCGAAGAAGATGGGCTTCTACTGAATGCAGGAAGGCTGCTAGCAAACCTACTCCAAAATAGTAAATCTGTTTTTACCCTAAGCAGTAATGGCCAAATAAAGACGGGTTGATCTCCTCCATTAAAATAAACCGCAACCAAAAACAGACTGAGCTCTCACCATCGTCGCTGAAGACTGGGACAGTGAGCAGATACTGAAGGATTTTCCGGTCTCTCTCAAAAGGGCACTCCACTTGTTTCCATGTCATGAATTCACTCACTTGTTTAGCCAGTTCCCAGAATTTCTGTAAGCCAATGCGGAAAGCAGAAGCACATGAGTGAAAAAACCCACCCAGACTGATTCAAGTGAAAAGATTCACAGTGTAAGTTCTAAACTAGAGTTTCTTTTCCCATCATCTAAGCTCTCCTTTAAGACCAGGCCAAAACATTTCTTTTGTGCAAGGCTTTAACTTTAGCCATCTTTTTTTGAGATGCTTTCACGGGTTCCGTCTAGCCAGAAGACTGTTTTATGGATATCACTTTCGGTTGCTGGGTGCTGTTTTATGCTGCTTTTATGGGTTGTTTTTATGCTTTTTAATGCTTGTTTTAATGCTTGTTTATGATTATACTGTACTGTTTCCCTTCCAGCGACCCTTCCAGGTCTCTGGAGAGGCAGCATCTAAGTGCTCTAAATAAAACAAACTTTTTTAAAAAGATAAAATAATCCAATTCCGCTAGATCTGCTACAGAGGACATGCAGTGATTATTTTATTCTAGCCAAGTATGGAGTAGCAGCCGCAGACTCAGAAATGGTATGGGGAAAAGTTTAAAGAGGTTAGGGCTCTTTAGCTTGGAGAAACAACGATTGAGGGGTGACGGCAGAGGTTTACAAAAATATGCATGGGACAGAGAAGGTAGAGAAGGAAGTACTTTTCTCCATTTCTCACAATGCAAGAACTCATGGGTACTCAATGAAATCAATGAGCAGTAAGCTTAGAACAGATAAAAGGAAGTACTTCTTCACCCAAAGAGTAATTAACACGTGGAACTCACTGCCGCAAGAAGTGGTGGTGGCTCCAAGCACAGACAGCTTCAAAAGGGGACTGGATAAACATATGGAGAAGAGGTCCATGAGTGGCTATAAGCCGTAAGGTATAGATGGAACCCTCTGTCTGGGACAGTGATGCTCGGTATTCTTGGTGCTTGGAGGGGACAACAGTGGGAGAGCTTCTGGAACTCTCGTCCTGCTGGTGGACCTCCTCACGGCACCTGGGTTTTGGCCACTGTGTGACACAGGGTGCTGAACTGGATGGGCCACTGGCCTGATCCAACACGGCTTCTCTTATGTTCTCATAATCATCATATATACTCTCTGTCGCTCTCAAGGGCATGCTGGGCTGTTTTCAGACTCCTAAGGGATAGGAAGGGCTGAGTTTTATTTCTACAAGCGAGGGATCATAGACTCATGAAGCTGCCTTGTACTGAATCAGACCATTGGTCCATTCAGGTCAGTACGACTGGTGGGGTCTCTCCAGGGTCTCAAGCAGAGATCTCTCACATCACCTACTGCCAGACTCTTTTAGCTGGGTATTGAGCCTGTGACCTTCTGCCTGCCAAGCAGATGCTCCACCGCTGAGCCACAGCCTTACATATAAAGCCTTCTGCTTTACAGATACGTTTCGGTGCAGGAGCAGCGCTATGAGCTCTCTATTGAGATATATGTCTAGGTGATAGAGGTAGCAAGCAGTTACTAGATCAGTTTGATCTGTTTGACAGTCCTAGCTGTCATGCTAGTGATTAAGTGATTACAGCCAGGTGTTACACTAGCAGGTATTCTCTATCAGGCATTGTTAGAGTCGGTAATTAATTCACCTTGTTAGTGATTGGCTGGGTTTAGTATATTAGCTATCAGCTTGATAAGCTAGGTGGGGACTTAGTCTCTCAAGCTAAGGCATGGTATGCTGTATGATAGCCTGTATATCTCTGTGTATATATTCACCATTATATCTATATAAACGTTCTGTGCACCTTCATCACCAGTCGGTCTCCAGCTTCTTATTTACTACAACCAATACTCTCGGCGTTATCGTGGGCAGCTGTTTTCCAAAGCAACCTTGGCCATACATAGTACAGTTCTTTGGATACTGGCCCCATATCCATCCTCTGCTTGCCTCCTGCAGTCTTGCAAGGCAACAGGGTCTAAGTGTGGGGTCTCAGCCTGCAGCTACTTACTGCTGAAGGCAACGGTACCCTGTACAGACTCAGAGTTTGCCTGCTGTATTATCCATTGATCTCCATTAAGAAGGAAGCTGGCGAAAGGGCACAGGCGGCGCTACAGTCCTCCCCCGAAAAGACTGCAGCCTGATGACGTATTCTTCCTGCGTCAACAGGACCCTGCAGGCCCCAGGCTTCCCGTGAGGCCTCACCTCGCTCGCCATTAAAGCATCAAGAGAGGTGGCGACAAGGTCCAAGGCGAAGCACACAGCTCCTGCTGCTAATTACAGAGCCTCGCAGTTAAGCCCCGGGAAATTCTGGGCTTGCTCTACTTACCTCAAAGTTGACGTGGCCGTTGGGAAGACGGTTGGCGCAGCCTTCGTTGAGGAAGTAAATGTCCTTGATTAGGAGGCTGAAGAAAGGGATCACGATCTGAGGAGGGGGAAAGAAAAATGGGACTCCGGATGCTGCCGTGGACAAGGTGGTCTTGGCAAAGATCGTGTGAGTGCGCGAGCGCATATAAAGTGCCATCGAGTCGCAGCCAACCCCATCATGGGATTCTCAAGGCAAGAGACAGTCAGAGGTGGTTTGCCTTTGCCTGCCTCTGCATAGCAACCCTGGACTTCCCTGGAGATCTCCCCCATCCAAGTACTCACTAGAGCCGATCCTGCTTCGCTACTGAGATGATAGGGGGCATCAAGATACGGCCAGTCGCTACTCAGAAATGCGATTTGGCAAACTCTGCTTAGCTTCTGAGATCTGAGAAGATCGGGCTGGACTGGGCAATCCTGAGAAACACCAAGTTGCCTGGTGCCTAGAAACTGCGTTTCCCAGAGAACGGAAGTTGGAACAGGGGAGACCCGCACTGTTCGTGGAATGCACTGTGCTGTCTGTTAAATAGGAGGCAGCAGGTTTTTGCACTCTCAAACAAAACCCCATTGGACCACCGCCAACAGTGGAAGACTAACAAGAGTGGGAAGCCTTCCTCCTTATCAGTCTAACGAGCCTTCCACTAGTGGAAGACCCACTGAAGAAGAAGAAGAAGAGTTGGTTTTATACCCCGCTTTTCACTACCCGAAGGAGTCTTGGAGTGGCTTACAATTGCCTTCCCTGCCTCTCCCCACAACAGGCACCTCGTGAGGCAGGTGGGGCTGAGAGAGCTCTCAGAGAACAGTGACTGACCCACGGTCACCCAGCTGGCTGCACGTGGAGTGTAGTGGTTAAGCGCGCGGACTCTAATCTGGGAGAACCGGGTTTGATTCCCCACCCCTCCACTTGCAACTGGCTGGATGACCTTGGGCAAGCTGATAAGAGCTGTTCTTGAAAAAAGAGCAGTTTCTGTCAAGAGCTCTCTCAGCCCCACCTACCTCACAGGCAGTGTTCCCTCTAAGCTGAGTTAGTGTGAGCTAGCTCAGTTTTTCAGCCTCTGGCTCACACATTTTTGTCTTAGCTCAGGAAAGATGGCTCCAAAGCAGACTAATGTATGCAGTAGCCAAATCACCCGCTCACAACTTTAATGCCAGCAGCTCACAAAGTAGAATTTTTGCTCACAGGGCTCCACAGCTTAGAGGGAACATTGCTCACAGGGTGTCTGTTGTGGGGAGGGGAAGGGAATGGAGTTTGTAAACTGCTCTGAGACACCTTTGGATAGTGAAGGGCGGGTATAAATCCAATCTCTTCTTCTTCTTCTTCTTCTGGAGGAGTGGGGAATCAAGCCCGGTTCTCCAGATTAGAGTCCACTGTTCTTAACCACTACACCAACTTAAGCTAGAAGAGGCTTCCTGAGGCTGGAGGAAGATACCCACCTTTGCTCAGCGAAGTGGTAGGATCCAAGCCAAAGAACTCACTGATGCAGAACAGACAATAACACCCCAATCATACCACCAAAGAGCCTTAGACAGCCAGCATGGCGCAGTCATTAGCCCATCAGACCAGGGTATGCAGGGGTCATTTTGTAGAAAAAGAGGTGCAGGAGCTCATTAGCATAATTTATTTGCATATGCCACACCCCCTGACATCACCAGAAGTGTGTCAGAAGGCAACACCCACCACTCAGGCTCCACTGGACTGTTTTGGATTGCTAGCTATTGGAGGAGGAGAGGAACGTGCAGATCTGTCCTTGC
The DNA here is from genome assembly GCF_001447785.1 of Gekko japonicus. Lineage (NCBI taxonomy): Eukaryota > Metazoa > Chordata > Lepidosauria > Squamata > Gekkonidae > Gekko > Gekko japonicus. Next base: position 67,063 of record NW_015160878.1, read on the forward strand.
AGAGGAGGGAGAGCTTGTACCTGAATAAAACTTGGTCTTAAAGGTGCCACTGGACTGTTTTGGACGGGGGGGGGGGGGCTCTGCAACTTACCGGGCTGCTTCTTGCTCTGACTGAGAGCTGCTGGGAGCAGGGGGTGGGGCTTGTTGCATGTGCCCGCCCCCTGGGCTCTTTACTGCCGGAGCTCTGCTCCTGTGCGCTCCTGCAGGAAATGACTCCTGAGGGTATGGGAGATCCAGGTTCAGATCTCCAGTCTGCCGTAGAAGCTCACTGGGTGCACTCTGGCCCAGTCACACGTCCTCAGCCTAACCCACCAGGCAGGGTTGCTATGAAGATAAAATGGGAAAGGGCAGAGTGTTGCAAGCTACTTTGGGTCTCCACTAGGAAGAAAAGTGGGGTGCAAAGGAAGCAAATAAATAAGCAGGTCCAACCCCCTGTCGCTAGAATCTCAGAGGATAAACAGAAATGCCTATTTGGTCCAGGATTAACTCAGATAAACCAGATTCTGCTGCAGAGAGTCTCAACCAGTTATAAAGACGTCTTCCAATTGCAGCAGGACTTGCTGGGCGAGGGAACAGTCCAGATGAAAGAACAGCAGCCCAGAAAAGCTCTTAAAATAAAGACATTTTAGGGGGGGGGGGAGTATCTGAACCCTCTAGGATATCCAGCTCCTCTGAAAGACACCATAAAGAGAGCAGGTATTTCAGAAGGATTCTTTGGCCAAGGGGCAGCCGGCGCAAAGTCTGCTCTATTTGTTTTCATCTTTATGCTTTTTCATCCAAAGAGCTTCTGGCACTTTACAGTCAGCTCTATTTCTTTTTTTCCTTTGCTTTCCTTTTCTTTTTCTTTTTTTGCAGGCATACTTTAAGGAGTCAGAAAAATCCACTCGGAAATGGACTCTTTGTGAAATAGCATGATTGTAAGAAAGAGAAAGTGAACAGGAAGAAAAGAAACCAGCATTTCTATCGCGTGGAATAGGAAGGCTTCACAGAGGAAGACATAATTAGGACTCTGGCTTTACTCTTCTGAATGATTACAACAGTAAAGGAGAAACGAAGGCTTTGAAGTTAGAGCAGGGACTGTTTTGGCCGTGACTTAAGGCAGCCCAGGCTGGCCTGATCTCGTCATATCTCGGAAGCTAAGCAGGGTTGGCCCTGGTCAGTATTTGGATGGGAGACCGCCAAGGAAGTTCAGGGTCGCTATGCAGGGGCAGGCCATGGCAGAACCACCTCTGAATGTCATTTGCCTTCCCAACCCGACAGGCTCACCATGTCAGCTGCAACTTGATGGCACTTCCAAACACCACAGTCAGTTTTGCCAGTCCAAAGCTGCTACCAATCCTTGCAGGGTTTGCCGCTCATCGAACCTAACGCTTGACGCTTTTCATGACACCCAAACAGGCCTTCCCGGCATAAGCGGGCCCCGCCAACAAGTGGATTGGAGCTAGAAAAACCTAGGAATAGCCATACAATGGCTCTCTTTGAATGAACGGTGCCAAATCTCATGCAAGGGGGGCTTACAGCAGAGATGCAGAGCCAAGCGTCTGCACGTTTCCAAAGCAAAGTTTTTGCATTCCCTACTTCTGCATGAGAAGTTGTCGGATGCTCTACTAGCATTGTGTTAGCTGGCACATTGGGGTAGAAGTAGGACTACGTGTAAGCTATTATTGCTCGGAATGCAGGAAAACCAGGAGCATGGTATTAGGTGCAGGAGGCAACTGGCTGAGACTCTCCAGCTGCATTTTTAAAAGCTATGCTTCTAGTCCTCTTGACTGCAAAGACAGGCCTGAAAGCATGTGAGCACACCCTGCTAAAATCAGGAGCCTGTCGGATTGCGGACAGATTTCTTGTGGTCAGGGGAGAGGGTTTTTTGTTTCACCGTCATGTCACAGCTGAACTATGGGCAACCTCGTAGGGTTTTCAAGGCAAGAGATGCTCAGAGGTGATTTGCCACTGCCTGGCTCCATGCCAGGACCCTGGTAGTCCTTGGAGGTCTCCCATCCAAATACTAGCCAGGGCTAACCCTGCTTAGCTTCAGAGATCTAACAGGACTTGGCTAGCCTGGGCTATCCAGGTCAGGGCCGGGCAGAGTCAATAAATCATCTCCGATTTCCATCTTTCTTCCAGCCCCCTGTCCCACATGGCTTTTGTCCATGAAGGTCCTGTGAAGCCCAGCATCAACTTTTTGCAGACCCCTTCCAACCTTCCCCCCAAGTTGGTTGGATCCAACCCACAGGCCCTCCCCTATAACTAGCAAAACCAGAATCATGCAAAATAACTGGTGTAAATTAACTGACTTTGCATAATTCATACAGATTGCAGAACAGAGCTTTTCGTCATACGGAATTTGGATTACTAGGGTACAGATGTGTAATATTTCGGTGCAGAGCCCCCTTATGGCATAGGCTGGACGGCAGCTTTTTCTAGGGCAAAAGCAGCGCTCACCAAGCAATGGGATGCATTTTTGAAAAGTCTGTTTGTTTGAGCAGCCGAAGAGACGGACTTGGTGCGCAGATTAACAAGCATTCTATGGCTGCAGCGCTATTTACAACCCTTACCTTCTCTCTGTTGCTGTGAGCTGTCAAGGACCTTTGAGCCGCTCCACGGAGAGCCGTGCGGTAATTGTAGAAATTGCTGGAAGGATCCATTTGATGCTACACGGAGAGAAAGAGAGAGAGAAGGGTGGAAATGTAGATAACAAGCTTCACACCACACATACCAAGAAACCTCGTTACCGATTCCTTAGAAGTCCAGCATTTAATTTAGCAGGACAAAGTCTGTTACCAAGCAGAAATCCAACTTTTTTAGGAGAAACGCGCAGTCAATAAGCAGAAGGGCTTATTGAGGCTGCAAGCCAGTAAGAAGAGTAACCTAATTTCGCTGTTGTTCTATCAGACTTCCAGTTACTGAAATTATTTTGAATGCAGGGGCTGGAACATCAAATTGTTTACACACAATGCCGGCATTCAGCAAACCTCTCCCTTAATGCTCCATTTTAATTACTGGCACAAAGAAAAAGTAGGTTACTAGAGTTTTCTTGCAAACTAATAACTTTACTTGCACTGCAATTCCATTAGTTCACTCCTCCCCGCCCTTCAGCCGAAATAACATTCAGGTACATAATCAACACAGAACTGCTATAGCCGGCAGGTATGTTTGCACAAAGGGCTTGGGCTGAATAACCCACTCGTCAAGGAGTTCCACTCTCCCACACCTATGCAGGTAGACAAACAAGATTTACCTCAAGGATATCAAACTTGGCCGTCTTGACTTTTGACCAGGTTTTCTTCAGTCGAGAGACAGGGCTCATGTTCATTCCAGCTTTTCGTTTGGAGGAGAGGAGGCAGAAGAAAGGGTAAGGAGAAGAGAGAAGAAGAACACATGAATATTTGAATAGAGGTCAAATGGAAAAAACCCCAAACCATTTAAGTCCAGGGGTCCCCAACCTGGTGCTCACGGGCACCATGGCACCAGCGAACACTTTTCGTGGTGCCCTCCAAGTGTTTTAGGGAAGTGGGTGGAGCCAGTAGGGCTTTTGCTCAGCAAGGCTTCCGACTGGTCACTGGTGATTTGATTGGCTTGCAATTATGTTGCTTTGCCACCACAGCACTAGGGTTGCCAAGTCTGGGTTGGAAAATACCTGGAGACTTTAGGGGTGGAGCCAGGAGAGGGCAGGGTTTGGGGAGGGGAGGGGCCTCAGCATGGTACAATGCCATGGAGTCCACCCTTCAAAGCAGCCATTTTCTCCAGGGGAGCTGATCTCTGTCGGCTGGGGATCAGTGGTAAAAGCGGGAGATCCCAAGGCCCCACCTGGAGGCTGGCAACCCTACACAGCACAAGGACATTTACTGTGTGACTCAAGGTTAGCTGTGGCAGCCATTTTGTGGCTGCGCCCACCACGGCGTGCCAGAATTCCAAAGGTGGCCACAGACTCAAAAAAGGCGGGGGGGGGGGGCTGACTTAGTACTTAGTCATTAGTGTGGAGATGATTCCCACCCACCATACAGTGCCATAGGAGTACCACAGGAGTCATCAGGTAGGGGATGGACCACAGCATTCCGGCTCTCCTACAGGACCGTGAGAAAGCCGCAGGACTGCCGCTGAAAATAGCAGCCCACGTCTCTTTCTCCTTTGTCCTTGGCAACATGATCCAGGGCTCTTTTTGTAGAAAAAGCCCAGCAGGAACTCATTAGCATAATAGGCCACACCCAGCAGCAGAAACTCATTAGCATATTAGGCCACACCCCTGACAGCACAGCTCATTAGCACATTAGGCTACACCCCCATGTTACCAGAAGTGTGGCTATCCAGCCACACCCACCTTTTGTTTCTTATTCTGTTGACCTTGTTTGTTGTCAAAACCCAGGGCTTTTTTTGTAGCAGGAACTCCTTTGCATGTTAGGCCACACACCCCTAATGTAGCCAATCCTAATGAGTTTCTGCTGTTGGGTGTGGCCTATTATGCTAATGAGTTCCTGCTGGGCGTGGCCAACTCGGGAGCCAGCCGGAACTCCGTTTCTGTGCGTTGCTGCCCAAAAATAGCCCTGGCAACATCACATCACTGAACTGTGAGTTTTCCTGCCTAACAAACTGTTAGGGATGGAGAAAACTCTTAAGTTTGCAAAGTTATATTCTCTGTGTGGTAGTACTGGAGGAGAAAGAAGGTGAGACACACAGCTACTGGGGGTTTTTGGGGGTTTTTTTTTGGGGGGGGGAGTCGTGCGGCTTCTTTACATCTCGTTCTGGCCTGATTTTGACAGAACCCATTTCCAGACTAAGCATCCTTTATACCAAGAGCTTTTGGGGGGAAAATCTATATAGGTCTTCCTAGTATACTCACAAATGATGGCCATTAAAGAGTTGAAGTTGCCAATGTTAAAACACTCCCGGGCCACATCGATGAAAAACTCTATCATCCTTGCTCTGTGTTTCTTCTTGACAGGCTGCCAAAGATAAAAAGACAGGAGGGAAAGGGATAATCAATTACCCTGCTTCATGCTGGAGACTGATGGAAAGGTGCTATGTGGCATATTTAGCCACACAGCATACGTTGAACAACTCATTCCCACTGGGCACACAAAGTGGCTATATGTGCAATGACAGAGTGCCACAGATCTGTAGCCCAGGCTGGTGCTGAGCGGTGTGTCAAGGGTTTCCTTATAGTTCACGTGCTCTTTACATTTCAGGACCTTGTAGATCCATTCGTAAAAGGTAAACATTTTTTAAAAGTACATTCAATTTGTTATTGTTTTCTGAATAACCTGTACTTTTAAAATATCAAACATGATCATTTTTACGCCGAGCCAATTTATGCACACTACTTTTTTTGGTTCCCAAAGTAACAAAGTGACTTTCAGTCTGTAAAGAGTACTGATACTGCTTTTTTTCTTCTTCAATTTTTCCAAAATAATTTATTTTTTCTGAGGGGGGGAAACACGGAAAAATGTTTTTCCCCTATGGCTTCAAAATTTCCAGAAATGTTTACATCTCTAACCTTGTAGATCCATTCGTAAAAGGTAAAATTTTTAAAAAGTACATTCAATTGGTTATTGTCTTCTGAATAAGCTGTACTTTTAAAATATCAAACATGATAATTTTTATGCCGAGCCAATTTATGCACATTACTTTTTTTTGTTCCCAAAGTAACAAAGTGACTTTCGGTCTGTAAAGAGTACTGATACTGCTTTTTTCTTCTTTAATTTTTCTTCAATTTCCCCCCCCAATTTTTTTTTTCTGAGGGGGGAAAACACGGAAAAGTGTTTTTCCCCTATGGCTTCAAAATTTTCCAGAAATTTTTACTGTGAAGGAAGGGGAAAATGACAAGGTGTTAAATTCCCTAGGCTCTGTTTCCAGGGAAGGGGGAAATGTTCCAACCCTGTAGCTGTGCCGTGGAGTCTACGTGATGCTCCAAAGCGTCACTTTACATCTCTAGTTAAAACGCAGAACACCCTCTGCGCTCTGAAGAGTTATCGTCCCGAATTTTACCACAATGCCCATCAACCATCTCATTGTACAGCGCACAGAGAATGGCCCTTAAGCCTAAGAAGAATCCCAAACACTGAAAACAGAGAAAAGTTTTATTATGCAAGCCGGGTAGAAAGCGAAAGCTTATTGCTGCTCACCATGCAGATTTCTGTGGCCACCAAGTAGCTCAGCCTGTTGAACCATTCCACGTACGCTTCCAGGTTCCGAGTCTTCTTCC
>NW_015160878.1:73283-113263 GCF_001447785.1 Gekko japonicus
CCGTAGCAGCTCTGTGAAGTGAGATGAAAATGACAAGGTGTTAAAATTCCCTAGGCCCTGTTTCCAGGGAAGGGGGAAATGTTCTAACCCTGTAGCCGTGCCATGGAGTCAACTTGATGCTCCAAAGCGTCCCTTAGAGGAGGCTCAGTTGTACTCTGAAGTGGAAGGTTTCGCTAGCTAATACTTCATCTCACAAAGCTGCTGTTTGTGTTCACGGCCCAGCTAGTTTGTTCGCCTTGGGGTTGAAACAAGCCATCCCCCAGTGTGGTGTAGCGGTTAAGAGTGGCGGACTCTGATCTGGAGAGCCAGGTCTGATGCCTCACTCCTCCATGGGAAGCCTGCTGGGTGACCTTGGGCCAGTCACAGTTCTCTTGGAACTCTCTCGGCCCACCTACCTCACAAGGTGCCTGTTGTGGGGAGAGGAAGAGAAAGTGATTGTAAGCTGCATTGAGACTCCTTAGGGTAGACACCCTGTGGCCACATTCCCCCCTGTGCAACACTGGCTTCTACTTAGGAATGACAACTTCCGCTTCCTTAATTTCTGGAGATTTGGGGGAGTGCTGGGGAGAGTGGACCTTGGGGAGGGAAGGGATCTCAGCAGGGATGTGGTGCCGCAGAGTTCACTCAACGAAACCGACATTTCCTCTAAGGGAAACTGATCTCGTTAGTCTGGAGGCCAGTTCTATTGCCAGGGGAACACCAGGTGTCACCTGGAGGTTGGGAACACTATTCCTAATGCAGAACCTGGTGCGAAGCCTGGAGGAAGGCGCCTAGAGCCCATCTACTGCCACTGGAGGCAGAGACTGGTATCCACACAACTGTGTTTTCATAAAATCATAGACTTGGAAGGGATCCTCCAGGGTCATCTAGTCCAACCCCCTGCACAATGCAGGAAATTCACAAATATCTCCCCCCCACACCCCCCCGCAGTGACCCCTGTTCTGTGCATCTTTCCTTCTACACTGCATCTTCATATGGGAGTGAAGCAGGTTCAGCCAGGGTTAGTATTTGGGTGGGAGACAAGTTAGGGTTGCTGTGCAAACGAAGGCACCTCTGCTCCGTTGCCTTGAAAACCCCATGAGGGGTCAACCAAAAGTCAGTTAAAACCGCACGGCACTTAATTATTATGGAACTGTAATTCTTAACAAGCCCTAGATCCCTAGCAGCGGCTTCCTGTCCCCCTTTCTATTTAGCTTCCTTTGTAAGTAGAGCCCACGTAGTCTGACATGTTCATTCCTTTCCAGCCAAGTGGTGTTACTTTAAAATCTGTGCAAGATCCAAGTCCAGCCACACCTTAAAGATGAACAAGAGTTCCAGAGTATCAGTCTTCAAGAGTCAAACATATCTGACAGAGAGAGCTCGGACTCTCAAAAGCTTAGACCCTGGAAATCTTGCTGGTCTCTAAGGTGATGTCAGTTTCGAGCCATGGCTGTCCTACTGCAGACCAACACGGCTACACAATTCAACTGATTAACTGGAAACCAACACGTGCGTTAGCGTTTTCCCACAAACCCCTGCTGTTCACCTTATCGTTGTCCAGGGGATCCTTCCGTACAAACGCTTGGACAAATTCCTGCGGTCCAATGTAAGTGGAGGTTGGTTTGTGAACTGAGTCAGTTCATACCGGTTTGTGACCCTTGTTTTCTGCTCACTGCTGCTTTTCGCAGGGAGCAGAAAGCAGGTGTTTAAATGGCTCTGAGCCATTTAAACCAAACAGCTGAGCGGCAGGGAGCCAAAAGCAGGGGTTTAAATGGCTTGGAGCCATTTAACTCCCTGCTTTCGACTCCCCACTGCTCAGCAGTTTTTCATGACGCCATCACAAACTGTCACGAACTGGCTTAAAATTCATGGATGTTTGTGGCAGCTCTTCAGTTCACAAATATTGCTTCCCAAACCACGAACCAGCCAAAATTAATCAGAAACCTTTGTTCATGAGCTGGTTCATGTCCATCCCTAGTTACGAGTATCGGACTAGTATCTGGAAGACCCCGGTTTGAATCCCCATTTCTGCCATGGGAGCTCACCGGGAGACACTGGGCCAGTCACACCTCCCTCAGACTAACCTACCTCGCAGGGTCATTGTGAGGATAAAATGGAGGAGAGGAAAATGGTGTAAGTCGCATTGGGTCCCCACTGGGGAGAAAGGAGAGGTATAAATGAATTAAGTGAGTCAGTTGTGAGGGAGTGGGAAGGAATGAGAGCAACTTTACTCACCAGCTCTATGTGGGTCAACTGCTGAGCCAGCATGTAGGGGTCACTGCAGACCGTGACGATGTCCCGCTGGATGGCCTGGGGTTTGGTCTTCAGCACCGTCAGTCTGTCCGTCGAGCTGGCATTGATCTTTGCAAGCACTTCTTCGTACTGGCTGAGCGAGGCCAGCTTCCGAATGAGGCTTTGGGTGACCTGCTGTACATTTTTCCGGTACATCTGCCAAAAACAGAGACAATAACAAACATTTAGCATCTATGTAGTGTTCTGGACATCGCTCCAATGTCAGTTCATGCAACTGGGAAGAAGAACCCCAGTTGCCTTCATTGATCTGCTGGCAGAATATCTGCCCCGCAAAATTCTCTTTCCCACAGTCGATGTGAAATCTGTAAGGCGAAAGAACCAATCGCAGCCCCAACAAAATTATGTCATAACTAGCATCAACAAAGCTTTGTGGTCACAGCAGTCTGAGAGTTCAATCTAAATTGGGCATCAACTTTTGAACTTTTTGTCTGCTTGAGCTGCCAAGCAAAACCTAATGGAAACAGTGCTCTTATAAAAAACAAACAAAACCAAACACAGAAATTAAAGCTGCAAAAGCCAAAAGGAGAAAACACACTCTATTTTTCCCCAGTAAAAGCCACAGACGTTAATTCCCCCTCTTCCTTTGGTTCAACCTCTTCCTCAAAGTCATATCAGCATGGGGTTGTGTGGTTACTGGTTAATCTCCCAGGACATGGGCTAATACCAACCAAAAAGCCATGATACACAGTGAGCATATAGGGCATCGCACAACAGAACTTAGCTGAAGGGTCCTCCCTGAGCTGAAACAAAGAATTATTTTTAGAGGAGTGTCATGATCCCAGGCCGATAGTAGCAAGGCCTACAGAGTCTAGGGAGGCCTAGCGGCTCCAGGGAAGCCTGTACTAGAGTAGCTATCAGGGCTTACATTTCCCAGGTCACCCTTTGGGCCTGTGATTGACTAAGAGGGGGTTTGGAGAGAAAACTTACACCAGCAGAGGAGTAGTAGAGGGTGGTGCCTGGGAAGAAGGAATAAAAGGCCTTGCCCAAAGTGTAAGGTTGCCAGCCTCCAGGTGGGGCCTGGGGATCTCCTGCTTTTACAACTGATCTCCAGCTGACAGAGATCAACTCCCCTGGAGAAAATGGCTGCTTTGAAGGAGGGACTCTATGGCATTGGACCATGCTGAGGCCCCTCCCTCTCCCGGATCCACCCCCAAAGTCTCCAGGTCTTTTCCAACCCAGACCTGGCAACCCTACCAAAGTGGGAAGGTGGTCTCTCTCAGGGAGCGGAGCTGGTGAGGCTGCTGCAGAAGGAGGGATCCCTCATCCACAAGGGGCGAGTCAGCTTGAGACAATATACCTAGAGAAGGCTAGGGGCAGTATAGTCAAGGCGTGTTAGGATTTCTTATTTTGCTGGTTTACCTACCTTTACTGTGCTCATTTTCCCTCTATGGTTCTCCCTCGGATGGTCGTGGCCCCGCCCCCAGCGTGCCCGCGTCACTTCCGGGCAACGTGGATGCGGTGCGCGCGCTCCAGCCGCCAGCTGGGAGTAAGGGAATCCCCCGCTGTGGCTGAATTCACACTTGGCAACCCTAGACCCATACCAGAGTGGTGGCAGCCATCAGAGAACCTTTCTAGCCACTGCCCGTGACAGGAGGGGAGAGGAGATACCAAGGGGTAGGCAGCTAGTGAGTTACTTGTGATTTTTTTTCCCTTTTAACCTTCTGGTTTAAAGGGCTGGCTCAAGGTTTTTCTGCAGAATACGAAGGGACTGTGTGACAACTCAGGACACCATAATGGAGAGATGACTTTTAGTCATGATTGCAACACAGAGATATAAAGAACAACGGTATAAGGCAAAACAGGCTGCAGAGGCCTCTCTGAGAAATCCAACAGACTGTCGCCATGCCAAGTTAAGTCTGGCCCCAATGAACGGTCGGTGCAAGGCAGCTGTACATAAAACATGCACAGAGATCATCTATTATCGCACTACTGATTTTGTTTTATAGCTCATCTTCTCGATCTCCAGGTAGGTAAAAGCAAAATTTTGCCTTTGTAAACAGGTGCTGTGCATCTAAATTAGGCAGAGGCACAGCACATCTTTTGATACACACATTAAAAAACAGGATAGGTGAGTACGATCAACACATGCACACATATGCAAATAACACTTGGTGGGGAATTGTGATTGGATGCAGCTTCCCTGATAAGTGTATGCTTTATGGCAAACCCCAGTTTGCCTCTGCATTGTGTGTAGAACACCTATCAGATAAACAGATTGGAAAAACAAAAAGCAAGGAGACTGGAAACAAAGAACATAGTTTTAGTAAAACTGCAGCTGTATTATCATACAAACAAGGAAGTTGAGATTTAGCATATTATTTGCCTATACATAGCCACCGGGGAGAGGATTAAAAATCCCAGAATTGTTCCATCGCAGGGGGAAGGGAAATTCCCCCCAAGCTTCACAGAACACTGTTCCTTTCCAACGGATTTTTTGATGAGACGGACAACTTCTGCACAGAGGAATTTCAGATTCATCCAGTCTGCACTCCCCGACAGGCATACCCAGCTGACCTGCATTTGCAAACATATTTTTCCCATTTCTGCATTACATTTTTAGGCCTATCTAAAATGGTTTTACAGGTTTCAAAACAACAAAAAAAAGTAGGCCAAGCCGCCCAGAAAGTTAAGCTCCAGAAGTGTAAGAGCTACAATGTTCCGAGGAGCGTCAAGAGTCAACTTGGCTCAACCTTCACCTAGTTTCCAATACGGCACTTATTATGGGATGGCCTCAGGTTCGGGCTGACACCCTCCAGGTGGCGCTTGGAGATCTCCCGCTATTCCAGTTGATCTCCAGTCGACCCAGATCAGTTCCCCTGGAGAAAACAGCTGCTTTGGAGATTGGACTCTATGGCATTGCACCCTGCTGCGGTCCCGCCCCTCCCCAGGCTCCACCCCCCCCAAAATCTCTAGGATTTCCCAACCCAGACCTGGCACCCCTACCTCAGGTCCATCATCTTAATAACAATTGTGTGCTGTGAAGCCACAACCAATCCATGGTAACTAACTGCATCCATGAGGCATCCCAGATAAGAGATGAGCAGAGGCGGTTTTCCACTGCCTGCCTCTGCATAGCAACATCCCTCTTCCTTGCATATTAGGCGACACACCCCGAATGTAGCCAGTCCCCCAAGAGTTTACAGTAGCCCCTGTAATAAGAGCTCTGTAAACTCTTGGAGGATTGGCTACATTAGGGGTGTGTCGCTTAATATGCAAAGGCGTTCCTGCTACAAAAAGAGCCCACAGCCGAGCCTGCTTAGCTTCCATGCTCTAATGAGATCAGGGCTAGTCGGGAGCATTCAGGGGGCTTCATCACCCTACCACACCAGGAAACCTAGGATTACATTACGAACAGAGTGAACGGCAATGAAAATGGTGGATGTTCAGCCACTTGGAGCAGAAACAAGGAGCCTGAACCTAAGAAAGAAAACTTGGTGGGTATCTTGGGCTCCGCAATGCTGGTGTGCGGATCTGCAATGCAGCACATCAGAAGCAAGGTCACCAGAGTCTGCCTTTTATCCTTCCAAGAGAGTTACTAGCCAATATAACTCATAATTTACGAGGCCCAGCACTATATTGCAACGTTGGCTTGCCCGAGCGGTTTCTTTTTCAAATGCAATCAAAGAGATCACTGATAAGCGATCAGAGTTCTTTCCCCCACCCGACTGTAAAGCGTAGCAGGGGCGTGGAAGCCTTTGGGCTGCTCTCTCGGTTGGTAAAACAGGTGATGAGGGGGTGTGGGAAGAGGGAGAAGGCCTGGGCGACATCCATCCCCTCTCTCTGAACGGCACTTGGCCTCTCCCCTTCTAACCCAGTTCCCTTGGCCTTTCGTCTCTGCACTGCTCTACCACATTTAGGGATGCCAGCCTCCAGACTCCAAAGATGAGGTCCCCTGGAGAAAGCAGGTGATTGGAGGGTGGGTGCGATGGCACTGTACCCCACTGAGGCCCCTGTCCTCCCCAGGCTCCATCCCCAAATCTCCAGGACTTTCCCAACCTGGAGCTGGCAACCCTACTCCCCCGCACACACACCCCAACAGTGGCCCGGGGTGTGTGTGGGGCGGGCTGGTAACCCTAATCACATTTCACGATGGTGGTGGAAAGTGCTTTCACGTCCTAGCCAGTGTTCCCTCTAAGCTGAGTCAGTGTGAGCTAGCTCACAGTTTTTTAGCCTCCAGCTCATACATTTTTGTCTCACCTCAGGAAGGATGGCTCCAGAGCAAACTAATTTATGCAGAAGCCGAATCGCCCGCTCCCAGCTTTAATGCCAGTAGCTCACAAAGTAGAAGTTTTGCTCACAAGACTCCACAGCTTAGAGGGAACATTGGTCCTAGCTGCAGGGCTTTCCAGGCAAGAGACGATCAAAGGTGGTTTTCCTCTGCGCAGTAACCGTGGACTTCCTTGGAGGTCTCCCATCCAAGTACAAACCAGCACCAACCCTGCTTAGCTACCAAGACTGGGCTAGCCTGTGCCATCATCCATGCCAGGGCATCCAATTTCATGTCCTCTGACATTTCCCCAGAGACAGTCCTGTGTGTACCAGCAGAGAGGCCAGATGTCCTCTTTCTCGGTCTTCTCTCCTGAGATCTCTCCTCCAGAATGCTCAGGAACAGTACTAGAAGCTGAACTGTTTTTTAAATCTTTTCCTGAAGAAACTTTCTGACAATATTCGAGTGACACGTTGTCACTCAAGCAGCTGAGCTTCGCTTGCTGCCCCCCTGACAGAGTTGTGAGCTGCATTTCTCCTCATGGCAATGATGTATAAATTTGCATGCATGAATGAGAATTCGTATCTGAACATTTTTGTCTTCTTTTTATTGGGTCACTCGTAGAGATCGACCGTAGTACTAGGGCTGAGCCCTGAGAGGCCCGGAACGGGTCCCGAAGCGGACAACACTTCTCTGGCCAGCTCCCGCTTACCAAAGTGGCTGTTGCCATTTGAACATGTCCTGAAGCGGCTCTCGAAAAAAGTACTCTGACGTTTTAAGCGGCAGAGAGACCATGGAGAGAAGCTGTCACTCAGGGTACGGTAGACAGACCAATGGTCTACAGTCGTGGTACTCACTCCGCAGCTCACGGACAGCCATATTCGCAATTACCATCAACCAAAAGAGCCGTGTTCATGTCCATCCCTGGCATGAGGCCTGTGCTTCAGGGAGGCCTGCAACTTATCTGCCCTCCAACCATAAGAACACAGAAACATGAGAACAGCCCTGTTGGAAAAGACCAATGGTTCATCTAGTCCAGCATCCTGTCTCACACAGTAGCCAAACAGTTCCTCTGGAGTGCCAACCACAGGGCACGGAGGCCGAGGCCTTCCCCTGATGTGGCCACCTGGCTATGGGATTCAGAGGTTGAGTGCCTCTGAATGTGGAGGGTCCCCTCCGTCACCATGGCTGGTAGCCACTGATAGATCTATCCTCCATGAATCTATCTAATCCCCTTTTAAAGGTGTTTACTCCTGTGGCCATCACTACATTGTCCGGCAGCAAATTCCACATTTTAATCACTCTCTGCATAAAGTAGTATTTCCTTTTGTCTGTCTTGAACATACTGCCCATCAGTTCCACACACCGTTTCAAGGCAGGAACCACCTGCCGACCCTAAGGCTCATCAGGCAAGTGCCAAACTGGGGGAGCGCGCTGCTCAGAAGAGCCACAGGTGGCATGCTGAAGAACCACCTGTGGCTCCTAAGCCACTGAGTATCACTGGTCTAAACCAACGCCTCATGTCCCCAGGCCCCCCAAACAGGTAAAGCTCTTCCCAGCAGAATAACTTGTTTTACAGTGTCCTGAACACTTGTGGGAAGGATTTCCCAGGCTATTATCTATTTGTGAGGTAATCTCCCAGAAAAATCAGTCCATGGTTTTTCCAGGACACAGAAACTCAAGTTTAAAAAGCAAAATTCTTCCCCTCAAGTAAGCTTTTATCAAAAAAATACATCTAAACCCCTGCCACTAAGCCCCACTGTAGAGGGATCTAGGTACATTGAAGGGTATCTCTCAGGACATGTTGGCCAGGGCGGTTCACAGTTCCCCTCAACAATATTTTCCCTTTACTCGGCATGCCTTCCCTTCCTCAAAAAAGAAGGAACAGCTGGTCTTTTACTCCATGGGGCCTTCAGGGACAATAAAAAAGCATATGCTTCTGAATGGGCATAACCCACCCCGGGCCCCATGAATAGGGCAGGATATAAAGCCCAGCTTAATAAGCGACTGACATAGCGAAGCCTTTGCGTTTCCTCAGGCTATCTGACAGGCACCAGCTGGCGAACAGGTGGAGGGGCTGAAGGAGAACCAGGCAGCTGGGCTGGGGAGGGCGGGACAGAAGGTCGAAAGGAATGCCAGAAGCGGATCGAAGAAGGAGAACAGAAATCCGGGGGGTGCAGGAAGAGAGCGCCCAGCAAAAAAGAAAAGGGAAAAAATAAGACACACAAAAGGCATCAAGTATGTGATCTTGCAAAGGGAACTCAAAAGCGCATCGACTGAGAAAGGCATCTTGTGCCCTGAGAGGGCAGCATCTCAGACACTTTTTATACCAAAGGCTCTCCCACCTCTGAGAATAAAGTCAGGGGCATGCTCCACTCTTATAGGTAGGGTTGCCAACATCCAGGCAGGGCCTGGAGATACCCCAGAATTCCAGCTGGTCTCCAGACTACAGAGATCAGTTCCCCTGGGGAAAATGGCTGCTTTTTAGAGGGCGGACTCTATAGTATTATGCCCTGCTGACGGCCCTCCCCTCCTCAAATTGGGTTGCCAACCTCCAGATGGTGGCTGGAGATCTCCTACTATCACCTGAGAACGGAATGCAACGAAGCTCAAACCAACCCACTCACGTTCACCACGCAGCTCCCTTCTGGGTGGGGCCAAGGAATGACTGGCAGCGCCCCCAGAAGGCCGGCCAGCCTGCCTTCCCTCGATCTCCCACTATCACAACTGATCTCCAGATGACAGTTTACCTGGAGAAAATGGCCGCTTTGGAAGTTGGGCTCTATGACCGTTTGTCCCAAACCCTTCCCGCCTCAGGCTCCACCCCCAAAATCTCCAGGTAATTCCCAACCTGGAGCTGGCAACCCTATCCCCAAACCCCACAGTCTCCAGGAATCTCCCAACACGGAGTTGGCAACCCTACTGATTAAGATGCAAATCTATTTTCCTAGGATCAGCTCCTGGAACAATACAAATAAATCGTCCTTGAAATTATAAGACAATTCATACTACTTCTCCCCAGCGACTACAGAGTGTGCTTTCACACACACACACACACACACACACTACCTGAACACTGACATGCCACAGGCGATAGGGTGTCGCATCAGACTAGGATTCTGGGAGACCTCCGTTAAAATCCCCACTCTGCTGTAGAAGCTCACTGGGTGATCTTGGGCCAGACCCGCTCTCTCAGGCTAACCTACCTCAGAGGATTGTTGTTGCGAAGATAAAATGGAGGAGGACAGAACAATCTTTGGAGCTGCTTTGGGTCCCCCATTGGGGAGAAAAGCAGAACATAAATAAATATATGTGAACGCATACCTTGTTGCACTCCTTACAACACCCCTGTAAAGTAGGCCAATGTTAACCCTCATATTGCACTCTTTACAACACTCCTGTTAAGTAGGCCAATTAACTTAATACTCTTGTATTTTGGAGGGGGGTCCTATGAGATTATAACTTATCTAAGGCCTCCTAGTACATGCAAGGCAGAAGTGACATTTGGAGTGGGCGTCTTCACAAGAGCTATTACAGCTGATGCTACTTCACCTGCATTGGTTATTTCACCTGCACTGGCACTGGGAGAATGGGGGGTGGGAAATCTCTTGCTGTCTTCTGGTATTAGCGTCCACACATGTGCACGGAGATCGAGAGAGAGCATCTGGCAACATGTATGCAAACGATTCAAGGAAACAGACTGAAACCCAACAAAATCATTCACGCCCATCCAAGAGACTCACCTCATCTCCACTGGCTATCCGATGGGTCAGTTCTTTTAAATTCCTCATCATTCGCTCGTCTCGGAAATCGTAGGGAAACGTCTCCGTCCACTCCGTCAACAGCTGCAGAATTTTGGGGGCGATTTTCCGTAACCGATTCTGGAGAAGGGAGGGAAAGAAACTGTTATCAAAGCAGCACGGTGAACCTCCAAATGTCAAAGTCATTGCGGGATGATGGTGGTGGTGGAGGAAAGCGCCGCCGAATCGTGGCCAATTTATGGGAACCCCAAAGGGCTTTTAAGGCAAGAGACATTCAGAGGTAGTTTTGCCACTGCCTGCTTCTGCGTAGCGACCCTGGACTTCCTTGGGGGTCTCTCAGCCAGTGTTCCCTCTAAGCTGTGTGGGTGAGGAGGCTGCTCATGAACACAGGAAGTGCCGCTCAGCAGCAGTCTGGAGCCAGACACTGCCCGTTGCCCGTCTTGAGAGCACAGCCGTAGAGATGTGAAGGCCGGGCAAAAAAACGTTTTTTTCCTGAAGCCTTTTTGTTTTTTTCCGAAAAATTGGAAAAATTGAAAAAAGAAAAAAAATCGTTTTATTTTAACATGATGAATAAAATATTTTAAGACAAGGTGTTCAAATATTTTCCAAATCATTTCTAAAAAAATATGTATGGTGTCAGATTGATCTAATTTCTGTGCACGGAGGACAAGCAAGTCCTAGGTTACAAACTGAACTCTCCAATGCAAGAACAAGATGCATTTCTTCCTTTAGGAGGTGCTATTGTCACAAGAAAAGAAAAAGGTTTCAGTTTTGGTTTTGCATGTGGGTGGGTATTCTGTTTGTAATAATTGTTTGGATACACTATATTTTTAACATGCTAGTTGTGATAATTTCATGCCAAGTAAAAATGTCCATAGTCATATTTTAGGTTCCTAAAGTAACAGAATGACTTTCAGTCTAGAAAAAACAAAAGAAATGCCAATGTAGCATTTTTTCAATTTTTCCGAAAATTTCCATTTCCCCCCGGAAAAAAAACGGTTTTTTTCCCGAGCTTCAAAATTTCCGGAAATTTTACATCTCTACATAGCCGTTCTATTCTGCTCAGGATGTGAACTGCTCCGCTCAGTAGGGGGAAAAAGAATTAGAGGGACCATTGCTCCCAACCCAGTACTAACCAGGGCCAACCCCCTGCTTAGCTTCTGATATCCGATGAGATCAGGACAACCTGGGCCGCCCAGGTCAGGGCTCTTGCACCATGCACATGTATAAACATTACACACCCTCAATGGGTGTACACTAGACCACATGCCCACAACTGCTAGGTGGCTGACAATCACTTAAAAATGGATTGTGGGGCAGAGATGACCATACGAAGGGGTGATCGTCCATAGCCTCCAGCTAACAAGGAGACTCTGGAACAAAGTTTGAGTCCAGGGGCACCTTTAAGGCCGACAAAGCTTCATTCTGGGTACAAGCTTTCATGTGCCTGCACACTTCAGATCTGGGACAGGCTCCCATGCAGGGGTCATTTCGTAGAAAAAGAGCTAGGGGAACTCATTAGCATAACTCATTAGCATATGCCACACCCCCTGATATCTCCGGAAGTGTGTCATAAGGCCACACCCCCTGACATCACCGGAAATGTGTCATAAGGCCACACACCCTGCCCCCAACGGTCCCGGCTGCCACCGCCAGCCTTGCATCTCCACTGCCGAGCCCCATGAGGGGCCCGGCGGTGGACCTGCAAGGCCGGCGGGAGTGCAAGGAAGCCCCGCGAAGGCCCTCCCTGGCCCCAGGCAGGCAGGGGTGGGGAAAGGCAGGGAGGAAGCAACTTACCCTCCCTCTTCTCCTGCCTCCTCCTGGCTGAATGAGGGCCGGAAGCGGGGCGGCCGGAAGCAGGGGGCGGGGCTTCATCATGTGCCCTGCCCCCCGTACCTCGCGTTCCCTCCCGAAATGACCTCTGCTCCCATGACTTTGCTGAATACCACTCTCCTCGTGGGTGGACAGATCATCTCATTCTAGGATGCATCATCTCCCGTATAGCCTCAAGATGCTGGAATGCCAGGGTCAAGAGAGTAACGAGAACAGATGGTCTGCTCAGCACATCCTCAATACGAGGCTGCGTTTTGAAGTGGCCATGTTGTGCATTTAAATATTGTTTCCTGCAGTTGTCAAACTCGCTGTTCATTTTGCATTTTACAGCTGGTTCGCCACAGTAACTGGGAAGAGGGGAGTGGAGAAATGCAGAGCCAAAACACTTTCACTTCCGAGGGCTTTGATGTGCCAGGCATCTTATCTTTCCTGAGAAGTTTTAGTGGCCTTGAGCCGCATCTTTCTATGCTGGCTTTTGTCTTACATGTTGCGGGGATGGCACTAAGAGGGGGATGGATGGCAGTTACATCTGGTGGGCGAAATCCCGTGGGGTGATTGGTTCTGAACCTTTTAGGGCCCTCGCTTGAACACTGTATATCTATTGCTTTCGCGCCTTTACACTCAGAACACAGCCAATGTACAGGCTGGATCCTATCGATGTCTCAATAAACGTATCCTTCAAAGTGAATGTTGTTGGGAACTGATTTACCCAGAGGTTTGACAGCAGTTTAGGAAAGTCTAAGTTTGACAATCTTGGCACTAGGACCATTTGAGATGGGGCCTTCCAAGAATTAGGCTACAGCCTTGACAAAACAGGAATAAACGAAGAACTTGTGGATTTATCTGCTCTAAAGGGTGTGGACTGGAAAGGGCGACCTTCTCACCTCCAAAAGCTGGTTCACACAAGCTGGGACATCCCTTGATGATTCACATTATTCTGCACCGATTTTTTTTTAATCCACTTACTTGCCATCCTCCCTCCCACCTCTAGTGGGCAGGAGTCTGCACAGTGTTTTAATGCTACAGCAATATATCTACTGGTGGTGGAAAGTGGCGTCAAGTCACAGCCGACTTATGGCAACCCTGTAGGGTTTTCAAGGCAAGAGACTAACAGAGGTGGTTTGCCTTTGCCTGCCTCTGCATAGCAGCCACGGACTTTGGTGGTCTCCTATACAAGTATGAACCAGTGCCGAGCCCACTTAGCTTCTGAGATCTGATAAGATTGGGCTTGCCTGGGCCATCCTGATACGGTCAATATACCTACTACTGATGGTTAAAAAAAATTGGGAGAAAGCCCACTAGTGACAGAAAGTAGAAAAGAACAAGAGTTCCGTGGCACCTTAAAGACTAACAAAATTTGTGGCAGGGTATGAGCTTTTGTGAGTCACTGCTCACTTCTTCAGATACCTGAAGTGAGCAGCGACTCACGAAAGCTCATACCCTGCCACAAAATGGGTTAGTCTTTAAGGTGCCACTGGACTCTTGCACTTTTCTGTTGCCACAGACTAACACAGCTACCCATCCTGATCTATCTCAATGATGGGAAGGAAATAGAAGGTAGGGGGAGTGGCACCAGGGAGGTGTGGAAATCTGCACCTTTCCAGCCACACTTCCCCCAAACTAGCGTTGGGTACAATTTTTTTTAAAGGGAAAGATGGCACTGGAGCAGGTTTTGGAAAAGCTGCAGCAAAACCAGGGCAAATCCAGAGAGGGGCACGGCCAGATGACGACGTTGTGCAGAAGCCCCAAGAAGACCTGCTGCAATGTGGGAGGCAACGGGGAACCTCAGTCAACGGTGCAAGCGGATAGCGTGGGGAGATGAAAGTTCTCCTCTGCGGTCGTGGGCCAAGGTTCTGGCTGAGCACAATTCCCAGCGGTTTCGTCTTCTCTCTCTCTCATTCTCGTAAATCAAGCTTGGTGCAACACTCAATTACATTTATTAGCCGGCCCACTTACTTTATCCGCCGCCGGCTCCGCAAGCCTCTGCTGCTCGATGCACAGCTGGCAAACTTTCGCCATCAGCTCGTACGGGTGCACAAAGAGCCGGGAGCTAAGCAGAAAGGTGAATATGTAGGTTCTCTGCAGGGAAAGGGAGACACAAATTAAGATTCTGCTCACTGTTCAAAACCTACAGTGTGCCCATCCTTTAGTGCAGCAACTGGTTGTGGCATTCCGGGAGATGGCCCCTCTGCTGCAGAGGTAAGCGTTCAAAACTTAATGGCTCCCAGTGCTCCCTCTAAGCTGTGGCGTCTACTGAGCAAAAACCCTTTGTGAGCGACTGGCATCAAAGTTGTGAGTGAGCGATTTGCCTGCTGCATCAATTAGTTTGCGCTGGAGCCATCCTTCCTGAGCTGAGACAAAAACGCGTGAGCTGGAGGCTAAAAAACTGAGTGAACTCACGCTAACGCAGCTTAGAGGGAACACTGCAACGCCTCTGTTTGGATACCGCGCCCTAGTTAGGCAAGGCTGGAGAGCCGCCAGGGCAGAGAGGTTGCCGCCGATTTCGTCTTACGAGTGTGCAAGAATTCACTTCCCGGGATCTGCCAAGGTGTGTGGTTTGAAAACTCCTCCCCTTGCCGAGTACTTGGAACGTCGTGGTTAATGGACTCTCGGCTCGGCTCTGGATTCTGTGGGGGGCTTCTAGGGAGCCAGTGCAGTGTAGCAGTTAGCGAGTCAGACAGGGACCTGGGAGACCCAGATTTGAATCCCCACTCGTGCCATGGAAGCCGCTGTGTGACCTTGGGCCAGTCGCTCTGTCTCGGCCTAACCTACCTCACAGGGTTGTTGTGAGGATAAAACAGGAGAAAGAAGAAGAATGTAAGCCACTTTGAATCTCCATTGGGGTTTTTCCTTCCAGACTTTGATCGACTACCTATTCTCCTATCCTTCTCCTTAGGTTTGCTCAGAAATCGACTCCAGGTGACTAGGAAGAGAAGTGGAGGAGTGCCGTTCACTCAAGCTGGGTACCACTTTTTCTTTGAGTTGACAGATCTAGGATTATTTTTTTAAAAACCACATGAATGCTCTCCCGGGGGATCTCTGAGCTGCACAGAAGAGACCAAGAAGCAGGTGACCCCGCATGCAGTGAGAAGCAGAGGCACCCGTGTTCTTGAGCTTCTGGATCCCACTGCATGTTCACCTTTTCCATAAAAGAAATATGAGTGCATAATGCTCCACGAAAGATTTGCTGCCGTGTGACGTTTATCTGAAAGTAAAGTTCTGCTGAAATGAGAGAGGCAGCCAGACCGCCTGCTCCCTTTTGCTCAGAGCACGAGTAGCTGGCAGCTCATAATGTTCCCCCTTCGATATGAAAGGGGACAGCACAGCCCTGAATTTCTCCCCGGCTACATATTCAAGCCAGAGAAGAACCCCCTTCCTGCCTCACCTTATGGATACAACATTGGCAGGTGGCCGCTGGCCAAGCAAGCCAATGGACAAGGGAAGACAGACAGAGCTTTTCTGGTTCTTCCTCTCAAGCGGGGCATCCCAGGGACTACATTTCCCAGGGTACCCCGGGCATACTGCAGACTCTTGCTCAACGATATCCAAAGCACTTGGAAAGAGACGAGGAGATTGGGGGGGGGGTGTGTTTAGAAAAGGATGGAGGAAAGACAAACTTTCTACTTTCCAACCAGCAGCTTTGCCAACCTCCAGGTGGCACCTGGAGATCTCCCTGGAGAAAATGGCTGCTTTGGAGGGTGGACTCTGAGGCATTACACCCTGCTTAGATCCCTCTCCTCCTCAGCCTCTGTCCCTTCCCCCCAAAATCTCCAGGAATTCCCCAACCCAGAGCTGGCAATTCTACCCACTAGCCATAATGGCCAGTGCCACGGCTACAAAATAAGTGGGAGAGAGGAATGGGAAAGTGCACAGGAGGATTACTCTTCCCGAGTCATTCAAAACTTGGAAGAGGGCTCAGAGAAGGCAGAAGTGTTTGTCATTACTTTGGCAAACACTTTGGCTTCCTCGAGCCCTGTTTTGATCCGACCTTAGAGGGACAACCCCACCTCTTTAAATGAAATGCGATGGAAGTTGCTTCCAGATAAATGAGGCCAGGGATCTTCTTGCCAAGGGGATGTGCTGCTTCTGTATCATGGCATCAAGCCCCTTTCTGGTCAGTGCCAGGAATACAGAATCCCAGATTAGAAGAACGTAACAGAGATGGAAGAACCGATTCTTTGGTGCCAATCTACCATCCCAAACTTCTACCAAAGTGGACAAAAACTTTGACTTTATCTTGAAAAGATGTACCTAAACGAAATGTCCAATTTTGCTTGTTTTTATTTCCTGGCTAGACAGCAAGGCAGCAGTTTGTAACTCATTAACTGCCACTCGGCTGTTGCTAAGTGACTTTTCACGGGTGAGTATGGATTCAGAGAATAGCTGGTTTGCAGTAGAACAGCTAGATTTGAGTTCAGTAGCCCCTTAGAGACCAGCAGGAGTTTCAGGGGATCAGCTTTCAAGAGCCAAAACCTCACCGCTTCCACAGATGCTAAATAATGCAGTTTCAACCCACTTCAGCGACTGTTTGCAAGTGGACTTCGCCATTTCGCCCAGCAAAATCCAGTTGCAAAGCGGCCTGAAAGTGGGTTGAAAGTGTGTTATTTAGGGGGTGTCTGAAAGCACCCCCTTTGTCAGATATGAGTATGGATTTGCTCCTGGAAACCCATGTTCAAATCTTAATGTGATGTCCACTACCCTTATTTATATCCTGCTTATCTCCAGAAAATGTACCCAAAGTGGCTTATTGTCCCATTCTTTCCTCCACCTTACCCTCACAACAACCACCTTGCGAGGTAGTCTTGGCTGAGAGACAGTGATGAGCTGAAGGCCACCCTGCCAATTTCCACAGCAGCGGGGGGGGGGGGGAATTCAAGCCCCACAGTAGGCTGACCCAGGAGAAAGCAACTCGGTCGCCCACCCACTGGCTCCTGCTAATGGATCTCCCCAGTGTACTTGGAATCATTATGCCAAATGTTTCAAATCTATCCCACCAAACATACATTACAGGACAAGCCGGTATAGTCATTTCCGCTCCACCCTGGCACACAGTTTTGTCGTAATCTTGCTATCAGCCAGCAGTTTTGTTTCGTGATTCAAAAACTGGAGGAATTAAATGCCAGAGGCACATTCCCTGCTCCATCTGGGAATTAAGAACTGTACCCAATTTGCTGCCAGTTCCAAAATTGAGGCAGTGCATTACAGCGTATGATCAAACGTTGCAATTGTCAGCTATGCTGCCATGGTTGATGGGGGTAGGGAGCTGCTGGAGTGATCATCTTATTGTCCTGGAATGTTAACTTGCATTTTCTCCCTCGGACTTATCTGTTAGCCTGACCTTGATGCTTCCCGCTTTCGCTTCCCTGGGAACTTGTAGTCCTTACTTTGAGCGTGCAAGGCTTGCACCTCTGACTGGCTTGCTCCCATCAGAGGGTCTCGCTTCAAACGCAGTATATCTTCCCCCTTCCCACCTGTGGGGTTAGCCTTTACACAGAAACTGTACGCAAAGATGACCTGCTTCTACTGCACTCAATAAACTTGATCCTTCTGAAAGGAACATTGTTGAGCCTGTGTGTTGTGGGACTCTGACAGCAATGCGCTGCCAACAGCCCAGAGGAAGAGCTGTTTCTATAAGACACCCACAGCTTTTGTGACTGCCCTTTGGTAGTGGTTGATTCATTGTCCTTTTTCTACTGTCCAAAATATGCAACAGCTGGAGAGAGATCTCTTTAAAAATGGCTACTGAAGTACTCGGCCATTCATAATACTTCAAGATCAAGATTACTTCTGAGTAGCCTCTGCAAAAGCTATATTGTGGACGTGATAAACTTTGTTTTATAGTGTATGGCCTATGGGCTGTTAAACCCGAATAAACTTTGACTATCAGCCAGCCAATCACAGGACGGAAAATTCCACATGGCTTTAAGAGTTAGCTGTTCCCATGTGAGTTCTTGACCAGTGTGTCATTGGGCCTATTACAGAGCATCCAAAAACATGGCATGGAAAAATCTGAAGCGACTGCAAATCAAGGTCAGTTGAATAGTTAATCTTCAAGGAGCCACATACACAATATTCATGTTAAGGAATCTCGCACCTTTGATTGCTCAGCATGTTACTGAAGACATGCAACTCAGATCAAACAAGAAATTGGTCACACGTGGACACCCCATTCTGAAAAGTGAGAATCACTGTGGCTGAACGCATGCAGAATCAGGACACTAGAAACCCTGGCATGTGTGGCATTTTCACAAGTTCTGTGTAAGAAAGCCACATGTAAATAATCTGCAAACAATGCATAAACCTGTTACTCAGTGAGAGGCAGCAACTAACCTTATATCTTTTTTTGAGAAAGTTACTACCTTGCTGGATCAGGGAACGCTGTAGACATAGGTTATCTTGATTTTAGTAAGGTTCCACATAACTTTCTCGTTGACAAGTTTGTAAAATGAGATTTGGATACTAGGACAGTTAGGTGGATCAGTAACTGGTTGACAGATCGCACCCAAAGAGTGCTTGTGACAAGTGGAGTGCCTCAAGGATCTGTCCTGGGTCCTGTTTTGTTCAACATCTTCATAAATGATTTGGATGAAGGAATAGTGAGAAGGCTTATTAAATTTGCAGATGATATTAAATTGGAAGGGGTAGCAAATACGGTAGAAAACAAAGTCCGGATACAGGATGATGTTGACAGGCTGCAAAACTGGGCTAAAACAAATAAAAAGAATGTCAATGGGGATAAATGTAAAGTTCTGCATTTAGGTAGGGAAAATCAAACGCATAGTTCTAGGATGGGAGAGACTTGTCTTGGCAGTAGTATGTGCAAAAAGGATCTAGGGGTCTTAGTGAACATGAGTCAATGGTGTGATGCGGTAGCTAAAAAGGCAAATGCCATTTTGTGTTGTATCAACAGAAGTATAGTATACAGATCACGTGAAGTGATGGTACCGCATTAATCTGCTCTGGTTAGACCTCACCTAGAGTATTGTGTTCAGTTTTGGGCACCACAATTTGAGAAGGATATAGACAAGTTAGAACGTGTCCAAAGGAGGGCAATGAAGATGGTGAGGGGTCTGGAGACCAAGTCCTGTGAGGAAAGGTCGAAGGAGCTGGGTGTGTCTAGTCTGGAGAGGAGACGACTGATAGGTGATATGATACCCATCTTCAAGTACTTGAAGGGCTGTCATATAGAGGATGACACAGAGCTGTTTTCTGTTGCCCCAGATAGTTGGACCGGAACCAAAGATGAAATTAAATCAAAAGAATTTTCAGCTAAACATTAGGAAGAACTTCCTGACAGTTAGAGCAGTTCCTCAGTGGAACAGGCTTCCTCGGGAGGTGGTGGGCTCTCCTTCTTTGGCGGTTTTTAAACAGAGGCTAGATGGCCATCTGACAGCAATGCTAATTCTGTGAATTTAGGCACATGTGGTTTTCCTACACAGAACCGGTATGTGTAATCTCAACCCAAAGTCAGCTTTACATGACTCTGGAAGGTTAATTCTCCTATGCAAAACATCTCAGGAATTTCAACGTGAAACTAGAAGAACTCCGGTGAGACTCAAACTGCCACATACAAAGTGGCCTTGTATGATGCGACCTTAACCTTTTTCACTCATGAACCATTTCTTTCCCCCCTAACCATCATTAACACACACGGTATGCCACCAGTCTTGTTTTAACTTCCGTTCAAAGCCTCTCTAAACCATCTATGATAATCAAGAGTTTGAAGGGACCAAAAGTCACCATACCTAACGTAGCCCCCTGCGGCACAATCAGCCACCAGCTAGTCATTTGAAAATCCATTTGTTCATGTAGCATATTTTTAGTCCATCTTTCCACTCAAAACCCCCTGTAAGTGGTTATTTACGTGATCCCCACCAGAATTTACCACAAGGAATACAAATGCCCTGTGGTTCTAACCACGGTTGCACATGGAAGAACATTTCTCCCACCACAGGTGCTCATATGCAGCCCCAATTTTGGAAAATGAACACCACCACACCCATGACCAGATACTACTGGAGTTATCCCATTAACTGATACTGCTGTCTGTGAGACAGCCTCAACTTTACTAATTAAGGGGATAGACCAAGAGTCCCCAACCTGTGGGCACCTTTGGAATTCTGACAATGGATGGCTGTCACAACCACAAAATGGCTGCCACAACAAGAGGTGGAGCCAACTACAATATCTCAGAGAGTGAGGTCACACATAACTCTAACAGTAACTCTTAGCACTTCAGACAGAAGCACTGTTTAAAAGGGTGCATTTTAACATGAACACAAAGTTTACCTTCAGTCACAGAGTGAAGATCTTTGTGTTGTGGGAGCACTTGCTGCTGAAGCAACATTTTTTTAAAAATCTGCACAACCAAAATGACCAATCAGAAGCCCTGCTGGGCAAAAAAATGCCTTGGCCCTACCCACTTTCCAAAAACACTTGGTGGAGGACACCATCTTGAAGAACCCTGGCCTAGACCAGGGGTCATTTGGAGCCGGAGCGCACCGGAGCACCGCTCTGACAGCGTAGGAGCAGGCACAAATGGCGGTGGCAGCAAGCCAGCTCTCCGCTCCCAAGCTCCTTCTCTCTATGGCCCCATAGAATACAACGGAAACATTGCATCACCACTGCACCAGAGAGAAGGGGTTTAAAGTTTAAACCCCTTCTCTCTCCCCTTCCATTCCCCAGCTGGCCCCATAGAATATAATGGAAAGATCATGCCGCCACTGCGGCACGACTCTAGAGAGAAGGGGTTTAAACTTTAAACCCCTTCTCTCTTAGCTTCCCCCCCGCGCCCCCCCGCGCCCTTTGCTTCCTCTTCTGACATCACTTGCGGTGATGTCAGGGGGTGTGGCATATGCTAATGAGCTATTATGCTAATAGCCTATTAGGTATGCTAATGAGCTCTTGCAGCTCTTTTTCTACGAAATGACCCCTGGCCTAGACTATACCAAAAACACAGTCAAAACAAGATTGAACTAATTGGTCACGAAAGAAGAGAGTGGACTTTTTTTAGCCTCTCAATCCACAAGATGACTCTTTGTGAGCTTTTCTCAATAAAACTTTGATAGTCTGCAACACTGCTGGACAGCTCAAGGATTTAGTAAAATGGAAAAGTACAGCAAACAGCACTCGGTGGCCAAATTTGTTTTTAAGAGGCGCCCAATTCAAGCTTGACAAGAAAAACAGCTTACTGCAATGGCTGGCAGCTATTCACCGTCCCCACAGGACAGGCCGTTCCCCATAAAATGCACAGCGCACCTTGCTGAGCTGGCCCAATTCAGCTCAGCCAAAGCCAATTTAATTTGTAAATGGCCAAGACTTACATCAGGGTAGTAATCGACGGTGGGCACTAAGTGCTGGATGAGGGCTTCCAAGGATCCCGACAGCAAGTTGTTGTCATGGTAATACAAGCCTCCGCAGCTGTCCTCTTTCGACTGGTACAGGTTTCGGTTGTAACCGCTGCTGTCAAACATCGCGGCAAAGGGAGGAGTCTGAGGCATGTTTTCCTAAGGAATCACAGAATAACATTGCATTCAATATTTAATAATATCTAATAATATCTAATAATATCTAATAATATCTAATAATATCTAATAATATCTAATAATATCTAATAATATCTAATAATATCTAATAATATCTAATAATATCTAATAATATCTAATAATATTTAATAATAAGAATCGTTTGAGGAAGGCCCTGACCTGGATAGCCCAGGCAAGCCCAATCTCATCAGATCTGGGAAGCTAAGCAGGAACGACATGGCAAGTACTTGGAAGGGAGACTCCAAAGGAATACCAGGGCTGAGACACAGAGGCAGGTAGTATTGAAGCCACCTCTGTGAAATGTCCTAGCCCCACTAGGGGTCACCAGAACTTACCATGGCTTCCAGGCTCGCAAGCACACGCACAGAGAAGTAAAAAAATAAATTAAAAAAAAGAATCCTTTGGGGGAAGGTCATATTACAGTTGTTGGGAATGTGGCTGGAGCACAGAGACTCACCGAGAGCTACATCAATAAACACAACGCGGTCCCCAAATGGCTGGTATCCAGGCTGCCGGACTCCACCCATTCCGCCCCACCCATTCATGCACCAGTGTCCCCGTTTTCATCTGTGAAATATTGGAAGGTATGAGAGTGCCCTCAACAGCTGCTCTTCCTGGAATTTTCCCACAGGCTGTTACCAGGAAGAGGCCGTGGATGCTGCAATGCATCCTGGGGAGAGGGCCAGGTTTTGTATGCACGCCACAGAGAAACCCATAAGTCACTAAAGACTTACACTAAACACTGATATTCCTCACAAATTTTTCGTACATGGCTTGTACAGTCCATATAGGCCAGGCTAAGGCACTTAGGACAACGGAAGGCCTTTATTTACTTCATCTGTACCCCACCTTCCTCCCCAATGGAGACCCAAAGCAGCCTACGTTCTTCTCCTTTCTTCTATTTTAGCCTCACAACAACCTGGTAAAGCAGGTGAGGCTGAGAGGGTGCGGCTGGCTAATGGTCACCCAGAGAGTTTCCATGGCACAAGCGGGGATTAGAGCCTGGGTCTCCCAGACCCTAGTCCAACACTCTTAGCCACTATACCACACCTGCCTCTGGAGAAACAGATCCCTAAAGAACTCTGTGCTCTTCTTTGCACACTCAGCGAGCAGCATGGGAATGTACCAGACGCTAAACAAGGTTCTTTTCTGCAGAAGCACGCTGTGCAGCATCCCCCTCCCCTTGAGACACAGAAGGAGTGCCGGCTTGTTCATCTTTTAGGCCCCACAGACCCCCTTCGGCTTTCTTAATCACTGGGATGCTTCGCCACTTGCATTTTGTAAAGCGGGAGGGAAGGCTTCCGTTGTCTGATCTGTAATCATAACTTCGATGCTCCTTACAGAGCCTTTGCGGGCACCATCCTACAGACAGGTTAGATCAACAGCTGCTCATACCAGATATTCTTTGCTATGCCACCCCCACCTCCACCTCACCTGCCTGAGGAATTCAGGAAGGCTCTCACAGAAGTGTCATTCTGTGGGCGTTTTAATGCCCAAGAAAGTTTTCTAGATCATTTTTACTGTAGTGTTGTTCCCATTCTGCAATCCTCCCGGAGGCTTTCTAAGAAAGGATGGCTATAAATAAAGTAAACAGATATTGTTCTTTAATATTGGATTCCTTCCCCCCCTTCCCCCGTAAACCGCCTTGGGGGGGGGGAAGCAGAATGCAAACTGCTTCAAAGACAAACGCAGACTAAAAAAAGAGAGAGAAAACTCTAAACTGGAAGCGGGAAGAATCTCCATATAAACATCCCCCCCCCCAAGTTACAGTCACCTTAAACTGGAATGCATGGCCTCGATTTATTAAAAACAACCCAAAATCGTTTTCATTAAGTTGCATCCTGACTACAAATGGAATGCAGTGCATTAAAAAACATTATCCCGCAGTTTAGACTCCCCCGTGCCATTAGGAGAGGGAGGAGAACCCAACTGCTGCTGGGCAAATGCATGGCAGCCAGCCGCCACTCAAGAATGCTGGCACTCTGCGCGTGCCTGCGAAAAGCTTCAATAACCCCTGAGCCATCACGGAAAGGGCAGATGCCGCTACTTCTCTCTCTCTCTCTGCGCACTGTGCATCAAATCCTCTTCGAGCAAAAGAAAGCCTTCTCTTTAAAAATAAATGCACGTGCCTCCTAGTCTGGGAAAACACCTGATCCCGGAGGCCCATCGGCACAAGCTGTGGATAAGTAGGCTCTCTCCCTCCTTCCATCTGTGCATTCTGCCACCCCCAACAAAGCACCTCTCCCCCCCCCTTCTAGAGGGAGATGAGAAGCTATTAAGTTATTAGCTGGATTCCTGGTGGACAAAAAAAGAAAGCGCAGTGCGCACACGGCGAGCGGAGAGGCTTGCTTGCTTTCGGCAGCAGGTCGGGACAATGGAGGCATTCAAAGAGGCTTGCCCAAGACTAGAGGATTTGGAGAGCTCACAATGAAAGAGAGCAAAAACTTGCTGTTCAGGAGCTGGGAGGGGGTACGGCGAGTGGAAGCTCCCTGCCCTACATGACCCCCATCGCTAATCCTTCTTTTCAAGATGCCAAAGGAGATTTGCATCAAAATAAGGGAGGGTGGATCCGTCACTCTGAGCAGCTGTTCAGGCCGGGGTGGATTCCACTCGGCACACAGGAAAGGGGGAGCCAGGCGAAGAGGGGGAATCGGAGCGGTCCACGTGCCGCTGCAGCACAAGGGAGGGGAAAGGTGCCGGGCTCCAGCAGGACAAGGAGCTCTTGTGACCGGAGCCTGGCAGGAGGGAGGCTGGCAGGTGACACACACTGACAGCATGAGAATGCCACATGCTGCTCAGAAGAGAAGGGGGGAGGGGGGCTTTTGTCTTCACATCTGAGCATCAGGTCAACTGTCGGAAAGAGAATAAGAAGCCGACAGAAAAAAGCCAACTGGCCGCTTCTTAGGACTGGATGTCTTTCTTAGTCCCTTCTGTCTTCCAGTTACCCCCAAAGACCGCTTCCTGCCAACACTTCACGCCAAACTTTGCAGTCAGGGGAATGCCAGAATCTTCTTGCGACACAAAAATAAAAGGCGGATGTTTGAGGAAGTCTGCACCACTACTCCTGGTTCCATTCCCCCCACCCATTTCTGTTTCGTCCTACCACTAATGTTTGTATAGTTTCCTGTTCGTTGGATTGCAGGCTTTTAATAAAAGTATCAGCACTCAATATTAGGGATGGGCATGAACCGGGTAACGAGCCCAAATCTGGCACAAACATGGTCCAGTTTGGAGCCCCGAACACTGACTGGACTTTTGCCCAGTTCAGGTGTTCGGGCCATTTAAACCTAACAGCAGATGGGCGCACCCACCTGCTGTTAGGTTTAAATGGCTGGCAGCTATTTCAGCAGTCTGTTTTGCTTCCCCCTCAGCTTGGAAGCAGGGAGAAGCAAAACAAACAGGTTAAATGTCTGCCAGCCATTTAACCTTTCCCGGGCGATCCATCTGTTTCCTCCTAGCCAATGCTTGCCAGAGCCAAGAGAAAGGGGGATCCGAACTAACCAGTTTGGTCATTTTTTGCCTGGTTCGTTTCGGGGTTTAGTTTGGGACTGCCCTGAACGAAACCTGGATTTTTCAGTTTGTGCCCATCCCTATATAATATGATCTTGTGGTAGCGGAGAATACCCTCAAGTTGAAGCTGACTTATGGAGACCCCCCCCCCAGGGTTTTCAAAGGAAGAGATGAACAGAGTTAGTTTGCCACGCCTCTGCATAGTGACCCTAGACCAGGGATCCCCAGTGTGGGGACTATGGGCACCATGGTGCCCAGCAATACCTTTTCCGGTGTCCACAACGTGTCTTTTAAAGGAGAGAAGGGACAGGTGCCCAGCAAGTTTTATAACTGGCAGCTGGAGATCTGATAGGCCATGCAGACTTTTAAAAACACCGCTTCGGCAGCAGCTGCCATTACTTCATGATCACCACAGGGCTGAATACATCACATTCAGAATAGGGGAGTATGAGTTTATTTAGACTAGGTTTATTTAGGTAATAACCTACTCCAGCGGCAGCAAGAGGGATTGTTACCTGCAAGCCAGGGACGCCAGCATCTGATGAAGTGGGCAGCAGCCTAAGGAAGCTTTTGCTTTGTAAATGAAACATTCGTCTTCAAAAGGTATAGCTGGATTTTCCAAATAAAAAAAGAAGACTAACACGGCCACACTTGAACAACAAGTTGGAACGCATTCCAAGGGGTTAGCTGGACTGCGGCAGCCGAAGCAGAGTTTTGTGATACTTGAATGACTAGCCAATTTATTGTGGCAATAGCTTCTGAAGGTGAAGGGTTGGGTTGTCAACTGTGGGCTGGGAAATTCCTGGAGATTTAGGGGTACAGCCACTACCCCCTATATATGGGGGGTAGTGGTACAGCCTGGGGAGGGGAAAGAACCTCACTGGTATAGAATGCCATAGAGGTCCCCCCCCCCCCAAAGCAGCCATTTTGTCCAGGGGAACGGATATCGGTCATTTGTAATTCTGAGGAATCCACATGAAGGCCCCAAGCCAGGCCTACACAAGAAATAGTCCTTGACAAAAAGATATATTTTATCAGTATCCAAAGATACATCGTGTCTAGGATTCTTAGCCCCCCCCCCGCCACCAGTGGAGGATAGGGTTGCCAGCTCCAGGTTGGGAAACTCCTGGAGATTTGGGGGTGGAGTCCGCGGAGGACAGGGACCTCAGTGCGGTACAATGTCATAGAGTCCACCCTCCAAAACACCCGTTTTCTCCGGAGGAACTGATATCCATAGTCTAGAGCTGGGCTGTAATTGCGGGAGATCCCCAGGCCCCACCTAGAGGCTGACATCCCTAATTCTAGCCATTTCAGTTGGATGCCAGAATGTAAATGGGTATCTGGATGTGCATTTCCACATATCGCATGGGAGCACGCCTGCTTTTGCACACACAGATTTCCCTTGCTAGATCTGGATGCTGAGGTGCCATTGACACATCAGATACTATTCCAGCAGGTGGTGGGATGGCGGGGTTTGGGGAGAGGGGGGAAGGACCTCCACATGGTATAGTGCCATAGAGTCCACCCTCCAAAGCAGCCATTTTCTCCTGGGGAACTGATGTTGATTGTCTGGAGATCAATTATAGTAGCAGGAGATCTCCAGGTGCTACCTGGAGCTTGGCAACCCCAGGCAGCAATGGTTAGCATTACTGTAAAAACAAGCACAAAATCCACGCTGTGGCTTTTTTATTAGGACAAACCGAACTGACACAAAGCTTTTAAGCACATCAGAAGCCTTCATCAGCTGAACAGTACAAAATTTATGAAGGCCGAAGAATGGAAGGCAGAATCCTCAGACCTCAATCTTAAGGTCTGATCTTACAGGCCTCCTTTGCAAGATGGCACCAGGGAGTCAGCCTCTTTGCTTTATTGGTGAGGTGCAGTTTAGGGTTGCCAGGTCCACTGGACCAGCGGGTGGGGGTAAAGTGACTGGGAGCGAGGAGGGAAGAAGCCAGAAATAAGCAGGATGTGCCTACGCCACCCAGAAGTGATATAGGCACATTGGGGGCAATGCTTTGGTTTGTGGGCAAAACCGCTATGGTAGAATTAGCTTCTAACCAGAGAGTTTTTGTCCCAAAAGCAGAGTGTCGCCTCCCCGACGTGTCTACATCTCTTCTGGGTGGTATAGGCACAGCCTGTTAATTTCCAGCTTTTTGCCTGCTTGGGGGGCATAACTCCCCCCCAGCGGCGAAGAGCACCCAAAACCAAGGGACCCCTGCCCGCACTGGGGGTGGGGGAGGTATCTGGCAACCCTAGTGCAGTTGCAGCAGTCTCTGGGAGGCTGTACTCATTTGGCGTAGTAGTTAAGTGCGTGGACTCTAACCTGGAAGAACAGGGTTTGATTCCCCACTCCTCCACTTGCAGCTGCTGGATGACCTTAGGCAAGCCATAGTTCTGGCACAGCTGTTCTCTCCAGGGCAGTTCTCAGTCAGAGCTCTCTCAGCCCGGCCTACCTCACAGGGTGTCTGTGGTGGGGAAGGGAAAGGAGTTTGTAAGCCGCTCTGGGACTCCTTTGGGTAGTGAAGGGCGGGGTATAAATCCAATCTCTTCTTCTTCTTCTTTTACCTCACAAGTTGTCTGTTGTGGGGAGGGGAAGGGAAAGGAGTTTGTAAGCCACTCTGAGACTCCTTCAGGTAGTGAAGGGCGAGGTATAAATCCAATCTCTTCCTCCTCTTGATGTCCACCCCAAAATCCTCTGTAATGCCCAGTAAGAATCCCAGTTCCCTTGATGACTCAGAGCCACAGGAAGCCCTTTCTGGCAAGCAGTGTGGCCTGGTCTGTCCCACAACATTAAGGTGTGCTTGTAACAAAGTGGAAAGCTCGGGGAAGATCGCCCGGAGACTTTACTTCAGATCATGCCAAATGTTCAGGCTTGCTTGAGCAAGGGAGAGGCAGGGTGTATTGCCCTAAGGAAGGGCTGACAGACCCCAGGTGGTAGATGGAGATCTCCCGCTATTACAACTGATCTCCAGGCAACATGGCCGCTTTGGAAGGTGAACTCTACAGCATTAAGGACAAAGAAGAAAAAAGGGGGGGAAACTGAACCTAAACCTAGAATTCAGAACCCAAAAAGGTTAGTCAAGAATAGAAGAGGGCCAACTCTAAAAAAATCTAATTATGAAACATACAAAAATATACATGTATTTATTCAACATAAATTAAAATAACAAACAAGGGCCCATTCATACCTCATATAAAAACATACAAGGGCTAATAAGATAGACCTAACGCGTTTCGGCCTTTATAGGCCTTCCTCAGAGGTCTAATACAGACAGAACCATGTTGGCTGATATGTAAAAATACATACAATCATACATATACAAAATATGGAATAAAGACCAGAAACCAATTCTTTTTAACCTAAGGAACATTTTATTGGGAACATGTGGCTGTACAATCTCAGAAGAATATATAGTTGACCAGAGAGAAGTACTACTGGACATGTGATTGCACTGGAGGCTTCATTTGCATTTTTGTATTTCTTTTCTTTGCCCAGTGGTTAAACTTTGGAACAATTAGCCCTTGTATGTTTTTATACTTGTATATGAGGTATGAATGGGCCCTTGTTTGTTATTTTAATTTATGTTGAATAAATACATGTATATTTTTGTATGTTTCATAATTAGATTTTTAGAGTTGGCCCTCTTCTGTTCTTGACTAACCTTTTTAAGGTTCTGAACTCTACAGCATTACACACCATTGAAGTCCCCTCCCCTCCTCAAACCCCACCTTCCTCGGGCTCCACCTCCCAAAATCTCCAGGTATTTCCCACTCTGGAGCCGGCAAACCTACCCTAAGGAAAGCAGATATGGATACTGGAAAAGGAGGACGACAGACTTGCCTGGCAAAGGCCTCAGCTACCACTCACCAGGAAAGGAGAAAAACTGTACAGAGCCTACAGAGCTTGTGAAAGACAACCGGACTCCAAAGGATGTCTGACAGCAGGAACAAGACTTTGGGTGTCAGGTCTACCGGCCCTCCACTACACCTGGCCGCATCCGCCAGGGCAGAGCCCCGAGCCAAACCAAACCCAAGGCTGGGCAGAAAGGAATCGTTCTGTAATGCTCTACAAGGCTATTAATGGAGCAAAACTGAAAGTCAGTGAAACACCTTTTTGATATCACTTTACTTGCCAGGGAAAGCTCCTATGATATATATGATACAGGCCAGTGCTTTGGCCCTCAGTGACATAATAAAAATGAGCACAGAAAATTGGGCAGGGGCTTTGCAGAAAGCCCACAGCCCTCCCCACACAACATACCCTCTGAGACCAGACATGCATAGGGGCAAGCTCTGTCCCAGGCACGACCAGTGTTCCCTCTAAGCTGAATGAGTGTGAGCTGGCTCACAGTTTTTTGGCCGCTGGCTCACACATTTTTGTCTTAGCGCAGGAAGGATGGCTCCAGAACAAACTGATTTATGCAGCAGGCAAATCGCTCGCTCACAACTTTAATGCCAGTCGCTCACAAAGTAGAATTTTGGCTCAGAAGACTCCGCAGCTTAGAGGGAGCATTGGGCGTGACTCCTTCAAATCAAGGTGTGTAGACACCTCTCGCCCCACACCATGTAAACACAAAGGCATGACTCCAATGGTGTGGAGAGAAAGCCTGATACCTGTAGACTTGTACCGGTGTGGGGCCACCACAAACCTTCAAGCCAATGTGCACACGTCAAGGACCAGCTTCCTGTCGCAATGCCCCCTGGGGTTAACAGCCTCCAGGGGGCGCCTGGAGATCTCCTGCTATTCCAACTGATGTCCTGACAACCCTGGAGAAAATGGATGCTTTGGATGCTGGACGCCAGGGCTATTTTTGGGCAGGAACGCACAGGAACGGAGTTCCGGCTGGCTCCCGAGTTGGCCACGCCCAGCAGGAACTCATTAGCATAATAGGCCACACCCAACAGCAGAAACTCATTAGGATTTTTTTCTACCAAAAAAGCCCTGCTGGACGCTATGGCATTATAGCCTGTTGAGGCCCCTCCCTTCCCCAAATCCTGCCCTCCCTGGGCTCCACTCCCAAAATCTCCAAGGATTTCCCAACCCAGAGCTGGCAACCCTAATGCCACCCCGACCCTGTGTCTTCAGTCTCCAAAGATCAGTTATCTCGAAAGGGCTCGTGAGTGCACATTCAAGGAGACAAATCGGGACTAGCAAAAAGAAAAAAAGAAAAAGGCCGCAGGTAAGCCTTGGTTTGTACAATTTTTTTGCCATGCCTATTCCCCATTCTTTTATACTCATGCATATAATCCATGCTCTCTCAGTCACACACAGATCCGTTTCTCACTGAAGCAGCAACTTCCTGTTCACAGAAAGCTAGACACCAAGGAAAGGGTTTTAACTTAGCCTTTTGCCCAACATGCCTGTTCTATGTGTGAAGGTTTTGTTTTAACACCCCTGTACAGGGCTTTTTTTGTAGAAAAAGCCCAGCAGAAACTCATTAACATAACAGGCCACACCCAACAGCAGAAACTCATTAGCCTATTAGGCCACACCCCTGACAGCACAGCTCATTAGCATATTAGGCCACACCCCCATGTTGCCAGAAGTGTGGTCATCCAGCCACACCCACCTTTTGCTTCTTATTCTGTTTGCTTTGCTGTCAAAACCCTGGGCTTTTTTTGTAACAGGAACTTCTTTGCATGTTAGGCCAATCCTAATGAGTTTCTGCTGTTAGCCGTGGCCTATTATGCTAATGAGTTCCTGCTGGGCATGGCCAGCTCAGGAGCCAGCCGGAACTCCGTTCCTGTGCGTTCCTGCCCAAAAATAGCCCTGCCCCTGTATCAAGAGAACGCACATCCTCAAGGGTGAAGGAGTCCCAGCTGAGGCACAGATTTGGCCCTGGACAAACAGGGACCTCCTGTCAAAACGCTGTTGCTTTCTCTACACCCTCTTCCCCCAACAGCCCCCAAACAAAGCTTAGTCTTGCATGGCCCAACAGCTTTTTTTCAGCTTCTGAATAGTTGGGGCAAGCGGGTACCCAGAGCAAGACTGCATGGAGCCCATGAGTCGTATGCCAGACCATGCACCTCCAGGAACTGGTATTATTAGGTGCACAATCCAGAAGCCAAAGAATGTTGGCTTCCATTGCAAAATCAAGTTATGTTCTCTAAGGCAATGAAGACAGGATATGAGCAATGGGCGGGGGCCAGGAGAAACCCAAGAGAATTCTGGAGGACCAGGCTTGGAGACAGGGAAGGAATTCTCTTGATCGGAGGTGTGGAGTTTCACAGTTCTGAACAGTTAAGGGAAGCAGAATATATCACCCCAAACAGGCCAATTTTTAAGTCACAGCTGACTTATGGCGATCCCGTGAGGTTTTCCAGACAGGAAACATCCAGGGGTGGTTTGCCATTGCCTGCCTTCACCTCATGACCCAGATATTCCTTGGTGATCTCTCTTCCAAACACTGACCAGGGCTGGCCCTGCTTAGCTCCTGAGATCTGTGGAGACCGGGCTAGCCTGCCTATCCAGGTCAGGGCTACAAGCCAATGCACACAGTTATTTAATTTGCATGATCTTGGTCACAACCTTCGGCTTTTCTTGGCTCCATTTCCCAACTCTTCTCATGCAGAAAGAAGTGGAATAGCTGGGGCCCAGAGCTGGGGTCCATAACAAAGGAATGCTAATGTTCCTGAACTACTCTGGGCGTTTCCTCTAAGGACTACCACCCACCCCTTGGTCCGCTGATGGCTACTTCCATCAGGCCTTTGGGGAAGGGAGCAGAAAGGTAAGTGAAGAAAGAGCAGATTGTGTGTGTGTGTGTGAAAGACTGTGAGAAGCAGAAAATTGTGAACTGGCTAAAGTGCTTTAGGATGCAGGGACTCTGCCCAAGATTCGGCCAATGGACTGCCATAAGGCCTAGCGTTGTCTCCTCTGAAAGAGAACCAGCACAGAGCCCACTGCCCTGGAGTCATTAAAATGTGGAATTCACTGCCAGAAGATGTAGTGATGGCCGCAAGAATACACAGTTTTAAAAGGGGATTAGATAAGATACATGGAGGATAAATCTATCGTGGTGCCTGGAGCCTCCACATTCAGAGGCACTAATCCTCTGTGATTCACAGAGTCAGGAGGCAACATGAGGGGAAGGCCTCGGCCTCCATGCCCTGCTGTTGGCCCTACAGAGGAACTGGCTGGCCACTGTGTGAGACAGGATGCTGGACCTGATGCTGGATCAGTGGATGTGTGAGACAGATGCTGGATCAGTGGTCTGATCCAGCAGGGCTCTTCTGAGGTCCTTAATTTCCCACCAGTCAGAGAAATGGGCAGCACTGAACACTGCGGAATTCCTTGCCCACCCCTGCTAAAATACCTAGACCAACACCCATTTATTTATACTACTTGGTTCACCTGTCCTCCATTTTAACTTCACAACAACCCTGTGAGGTAGGACTGAGAGAGCGTGACCGACCCAAGCACAGCCAGCAAACTCCCATCGCAGAACAGGGATCTAGAGCCAGGCCTAACAGGTCCCAGTCTGACACACTAGTCACTACAGTTGACTAGTTGGGGGAGAGCCAGCACGGTGTAGGGGCTAGGGTATCGGAGTAGGATCTGGGAGACCCGAGTTCGAATCCCCACTTGGCCACAGAAGCTCACGGAATGACTTTGGGCTAGTCGCACCCCCTCAGCCTAACCTACCCCACAGGGTTGTGAGGACAAACGGGAGGAGAGGAAAAGAATACAAAGCTGCATTGGGAGAGAGGCAAGATATAACTGAAGTAAGCAAAAGAAGTGAATACGGTTATTCTTGGATGCAACACACACAAGAACTTCCGTGCTGCCTTATAAATGTAAAGCAGACACACACAAAGATGAACGCTTTGGGCCTTTGAGGTGCAGCCAGCCTAATAAGGCACAGATTAGCAGACCCATAATTACCGAGGCGCTGACATCTTATGATCCACCAAAGTCTCTGGAAGAGTTCAGCCTTCTGCCCATTTCACTGCAGCGGAAAGCACGGGTGATTTATGGAAGGAATTCATCTGAAGGGCAGGGACAACAGACCGAGGCTAGTCTAAGCACACAATAGGATACTGCCCTCTCTCTATGAAGCAGGCGGCATTTGAGGCCAAACCTGGGGTCCCCCAACCCCACGCCATTATTTACGATCAAGCAGCTGGAAGACAGAGGAAAAAAGCACCTTCGGGTGGAGGGCCACAGGACCATACCACTTTAAAAGGGGATTAGATAGCTTCATGGAGGATAAGTCCATCAAAGGCTGAAGGTAACCTCCACATTCAGAGGCACTAAACCTCTGAATCCCAGTGTCACAAGGCAACATCTGGGGAAGGCCTCGGCCTCTCTGCCCTGTTGTTGGCTGTCCAAAGGAACTCGGCCACTGTGTGAGACAGGAGGCTGGACTAGGTGGACCCTCACTGGTCTGATCCAGCAGGGCTCTTCTGATGTTCTTATGATCCCACAGAGGTGTTCCCAAGTGCATCAGAATCATGCTTCCAAGGCTTCTAGTTAGCATTTTTGCATGGATCCCCCAAACATTTGTTTATGGTTTTTGGTTGCTTTTATGATGCATTTAAGGAGCTGCGGTGGCTCAAGTGGTTAAGACGCTGAACTGCAGGCTGTGGAAGGTCAGTAGTTCAGCAGTTCGAGACCCGAGTGTGCCGCATGACGGAGTGAGCTCCCGTCTCTAGTTCCAGCTCCTGCCAACCTAGCAGCTCGAAAGCAAGAAATTGCAAGTAGATAAATAGGTACCGCTTCGGTGGGAAGGTAACAGCGTTCCGTGCGCCTTGGTGTTTAGTCATGCCGGCCACATGACCATGGAAACGTCTTCGGACAGCGCCGGCTCTTCGGCTTTGAAACAGAGATGAGCCTAGAGTCGGATTCGACTGGCTTTCGAGCAAGGGAACCTTTACCTTTACTTTACCTATGATGCATTTTAATTGTATTTATATATTATTTTATGTAAGCCGCTCTGAGCCTGCCTCGGCGGGGAGGGCAGGGTATACATCAAACAAGCCAACAAACATACATCACATTTATCTATGAGTCATCTCTCCTTTAGCCTATGCTGTGGTTTCGAACCCAAGTAGTCAACTTGAGGGTGGCATGGTATGGGCATTTAAAAAAAAGAGGTGCCGGAACTCTCAAGAGGGAAATGAAGTTTTCAGTCTGTATACTGAAAACCCGTGAACTTTTAAACATTTTAAAAAGAGTTTTGTCAAAGAAGTTCTGGAACTCCATTCCAGTGTGTGTTCCCCAGGAAAAAAGCCCCGGGGATGGTATAGCTTGATCCTGCCAGATCTCAGAAGCTAAGCAAGGTTGGTACTTGGATGGGAGCCTGCCAACTGAGGCTCTGCAGAGGAAGGCAATGGCAAGCCATCTCTGCTTCTCACTTACCTTGAAGGCAATGGCAAGCCATCTCTGCTTCTCACTTACCTTGAAAGCCCCTGGCTGGGACTGTCATGTTGGCTGAAAACTTGAGGATGCTGTACCAAGGGTCCTTCAACCACCATGTTAGTATATGAGCCAACTCTCCTTTAGTCTACACAGTAGTTTTTAGCCCTAGCAGCACAGCTATTTTGGGGCAGGAACGCACAGGAACGGAGTTCCGGCTGGCTCCCGAGTTTGCCACGCCCAGCAGGAACTCATTAGCATAATAGGCCACACTCAACAGCAGGAACTCATTAGGATTGGCTACATTAGGGGTGTGTGGTCTAACATGCAAAGGAGTTCCTGCTACAAAAGAAGCCCTGGACAACAAACAAGGTAAACAGAATAAGAAGCAAAAGATGGGTGTGGCTGGATGGGCACACTTCTGGTAACATGGGGGTGTGGCCTAATGCGTCAATGAGCTGTGCTGTCAGGGGTGTGGCCTAATATGCTAGTGAGTTTCTGCTGTTGGGTATGGCCTATTATGCTAATGAGTTCCTGCTGGGCTTTTTCTACAAAAAGAGCCCTGCCTAGCAGTCAACCTGCCTTGACGGTGGGAAAAGTGCCATCAAGGCACAGCCAATTAATGGCAACTTGGTAGGGTTTTCAGGGCAAGAGACGTTCGGAGATGGTTTGCCATTGTTTGCCTCTGCATTGCAGCCCTGGTATTCCCTGATGGTCTCCCATGCAAATACTAACCAGGGCCAATGCTGCTTCGCTTCCAGGATCTGACCGGACTGGGCTAGCCTGGGCCATCCAGGTGCCTTAGGGAACATATTTAAGTAGGTAGAAGCCATGCATCCGATCAGAAGCAGGAAGTTTCACCCCTTCCTCCTCTCGGCATCCCTCAAGGTAGCAGCTCTGGGAAACACCCTCTGCCCCAGATCCTTGGGGAAAAGTACATCTACTGTACTAGAGGAGACAGATCAAGGGTCTGAGTCAGCATATGTATAATTCAAAGCAGCTGGGCAGCTGTTAAATGCCACAGGATAGAAGCACATCACAGTCTGTCACCTATTCCAAAAGGTCATTTGACTACGTGTTTGAGAAACAGAAGTGAACTGCAAATGGTCTCTCTTTGTTGCCATAGATATACTTCACACGGCCCTTTTCGGAGACTTTAGGGGAGCGGCTGTGGCTCAGTGGTAGAGCATCTGCTTGGCAATCAGAAGGTCCCAGGTTTAATTCCAAGCATTACCAGTTAAAAGTACCATACTGTAGGTGATGGGAAAGACCTCTCTGCCTGAGACCCTGGAGACCCGCTGCCAGCCTGAGCAGACAATACTGCCTTTGATGGACCAAGAGTCTGATTCAGTGAAAGGCAGCTCCTTGGGTTCACGAGCAATGCTCCCTCTAAGCTGTGGAGTCTTGTGAGTAAAAATTCTACTTTGTGAGCTACTGTCCTTAAAGATTTGCCTACCGCATAAATTAATTTGCTCTGGAGCCATTCTCCCTGAGCTGAGACAAAAATCTGTGAGCCAGAGGCTAAAAAAAACCTGTGAGATGGCTCACACTAACTCAGCTTAGAGGGAACACTGTTCACAAGTTGCGGGATTTAGGGAGAAAACGCAAAGAGCAATACAAGGGAAGAACATTTGCCACTGAAAATGCATCCGAAGGGTTCACAACGAATCATGCTCTAACAGACATGTACAATGCACACCCATAAACAGTTGTTCACACCTGACATTTTTACATCTATATGCAAAACATTTTACTACTCAGTGTCCGAACGAGCTACAGCTATTGAGCTAAGAAGGGAAAGCGCATGATTTTCATAGTGTTTGGAAAACAGTGAGAGATAGAAATGGGCGATCGTGAGTACCGCCTGTCTCAAACGGAATCTCATCTGATTAAAAAGATGCTAATTTCTTCCAGTGGAACTCAGTTGAAGGCGGGGGTGGTGGTGGATTAGTTACACCACCAGTATCTGCTGGATTATTTCAGATGCCAGCAGTTCTCATGCTGAACAGAAGGCATTAACCTCATCCTAAACCCATGGATCAAAGTCTCACAGTGCTCGAAACAATCACGCCTATAAAGTCAACAGACTTAAAAAAAAAAAAGTAGGAGATTTCTAAACAAACAAGAGGCAAAGTATTTGGGAACAAGGGGCCGTTCATCTCCACTTGGGATATTTTAAGTTTGTGGGAAAGGGTGCAAGTTTTATGGGGGGGAGTGTTTGGAGATGAATAAGAGGTATAAGTATGTCTGCACAAGGAGGTCAAAAGTTAAGACACCTACACATTTCACGGGAACACTAGACAACAAAATTCCTTCCAGCAAGTAAAGTGGAATAGCTCTGAGTCACTCTGGAACCTTGCAAAACATCTCGGGAGCTACTCAGCCAATTCTTGTTAAACACTAAATAGGACACGCGTCTCCAGTTCTTCATCTCACAACAGTAATATGGAGAGAAATTGAACAGCATCTTGCAACTAAAGGGAAGACGCTTTCCATATGGTTGAGTGGAAGAGGTTGCCCTG
This sequence comes from Gekko japonicus, assembly GCF_001447785.1. Lineage (NCBI taxonomy): Eukaryota > Metazoa > Chordata > Lepidosauria > Squamata > Gekkonidae > Gekko > Gekko japonicus. Next base: position 110,309 of record NW_015160878.1, read on the forward strand.
ATGAAGAATTCAGTATCACTCAGTGGTCTCTGAGCCCTTTCACTGTCAGAATTCAGTTGGCTAAGAAGATACTTTGTGTATCAAAAAGTTTAAAAACCTCCAAGTGAATACCCCCCCCCCAGTTAGTAAAAAAGGTTATACTTGCCCAGACTTTAAATCCTGAGTCTACTATCATGTAAAATGTATTACATCAATGTGACCACTGGGGCCCTTTTAAAATAACCTAGATCTCAGGTGCAACAATGACCTTGCCACTTAAGTTACCTAGATGGTCTACATGCTCCAAAGGTACAAAGTTCTGCTCAGCAAGAGGGTACTGAATAGCTTGGATCCTTTGTCAAAGGCTTATCCTTTCCCCACATTCTTCTGGAAGCCACTTTTTAATGTAGGCAAGTCTTTCCCCTATGCCAACACACCTTTGGTAAGATTACCTGTAACTCTCAGGTAAATGCAATGAAATCATAAGAACTGGCTATACCTTACTCAGAGGTAACCCCACCAAGACCAATGATGCTTATTCCCAAGAGTGAACAGAACCACAACCAAAAACCGAGATGCTTTGACAGGGTTTTCTTTGGAAAGGCTTCTCACTGAAATCAATAGGGCCTGCTTTACAGAAAATACAAATTAAGACTGTGGTACCAATTCCTAAGTACTTCTCATACCAATGGTGGCATATGGCTATTGCATATATAAGGGAGGAGGAATGATAGTTATAAAAAGAACTTTTAGGGCTCTACTTCCCAAGCACTGGAGCCCATAACCCTTCTTACCCTTTCGTACCTCACCGAAAAGGAGTACCCACATGTCTGGTACCCTATATGCCTACCACACAGGGATCACTTATCTAGGCAATCTACATGATCTCCCGTAGAACTTCCCTCCACAGAAATCTGGCTCATAACCTTTAAGGGTTAATATACCATAAATACAATACATAATCAACATATCTAATCCTCAACATGACACCATCTGTGGATGCTTACACCTGGAGATTGGGGCCATGTACAGACAAGACTTATCTTTCTACAAAACTGGGGGGGGGGGACACCCAGGTTTGCAGAAAAACCTGAACTCTAAAAAAAATCTCATTTTCCCTCCCCCACTAGTTTTTCTTCCCCTTTCCGGCAAGCCGCCATACCTCCTCCCATTTTCCTGCTTCCTTCTCCCTCTTAAAAAACGTTCCTCTTGTCCGTCAACAACTGTATCACTTACCCATGTATAAATCATTACAGGCTGTTTGGGGAGGAAGGAGCAATCACTAGTCTATTTCTCACTCGCCAGATCACTATCTTATGACCAGGTCACCACCTTCCCATGACCAAAACAAGGCAGTTGCTCAGTCGGTTCTCCCACCCCACTCCACAGAGTCCTCTCTCCCCCACCCCCAGCTTTCTTTGGTCTTCATCTCATCCTGTCCTATGTTTTAGAGGGGCTTAGGCCGTGGGATGATGATGTCGCTATGTCTCTGAGCTGGGCAAAACAAGTCAAAACAAACTCCTCCGTGTTGATTCAGAGCAATTTACTGGCACAATCCACTCCCGCCAGGCAGCTCTTGAGGTGTCATTTCTGACAAACCAAAGGTTTACGGTTCTCTCTGCTTTCTCTCCCCTACTCTTGGCTGCAAAGCTGAAGGAACCGGTCGGGGTTCTTCCATAAAATACGAGAATCCATGAAGTCCTCACTACCAAGGGGGGGGGGGATTTAAGCAACCTCCTTGTGGCTTCAGATCTAGATGTATTTAGTTACCTGTATTTAATACAGCAGAAGAGAAGCTGGGACAGATCAGACCAATGTTTAGTATGTGGTTACCAGAGCATCTGGTAACTGTCACTGAGAGCATCTCTGGATGCTCATAACCAGGTCAACAGCTCTCCCCAAATGTGTGTCCCCAGCAATGCTCCCTCTAAGCTGTGGGGTCATGTGAGCAAGAATTCTACTTTGTGAGCTACTGGGATTAAAGTTGTGAGCAGCTGATTTGGCGACTGCATAAATTAGTTTGCTCTGGAGCCATCCTTCCTGAGCAAAGACAAAAATGTGTGAGCCGGAGGCTAAAAAACTGTGAGCTAGCTCACACTAACTCAGCTTAGAGGGAACATTGGTCCCCAGAGGTACATGGAGGTTCTAGAAGGGACAGCAGCCGCCAGCCCACTCATCTGTCACGAATCTGCCCGGCCAGAGTTCTATTGGCTTTTCCTCTTCAATTAGGAGCCGCATTGACAAACTTTTCGACGGCAGCCACGAACAGAGACATTTGGCCGCAGATCCGCGGGATTCAGTTCCAAGTCAACAAGGGCAGGGATCCGGGCTGCATTCTCACTCTCCACCGGGTGACCAATAAGCCGATTTAAGACATATCAGTAAACTGGTTTTAGCACACGTTCATTTATACTCGGGAAAGGGGGCAGGTGACCCTAAGCCGTGGCCGTGGCTGACCCTCGCGAGCAGCTCGGATTCATGTCCGCATCTTAAACCCCATTTAACCTGCCTCTGTTTACAGAACCACCACCCCCCTCCCGGAATTACAACTCGGACCTCTCCATATGTCGCTCTAGTTACACGAAAGTGAAAATAGTCTCTTGAAAACAGGGCGGGAATCCCCGTTTGGTTTGCAGGAACAGCAAACCCAGTTTGGGAAAACAGCGATTCCACAGAAATGCCCCTCCCCCGAAAGACTGACCCCCCCCCCCCCCCCCGCAATGCAATCTAACCAGCTTCCCAACTAACAGGTGGTGCGTCCGTGAGCCACTTAAACCGGTGTCCTTAAAATCATAGAGTTGGAAGGGACCTCCAGGGTCACCTTAGTCCAAGCCCTTGCACAATGCAGGAAATTCACAAATATCTCCCCCTCCCCCCACACCCAGTGACCCCTGTTCCATGCCCAGAAGATGACCAAAAAACCCCACAAACCTCCAGGATCCCTAGCCAAACTGGCTTGGAGAAAATTTGCTTCCT